>NC_043714.1:4256486-4317747 GCF_006229205.1 Suricata suricatta
AGTGGGGCATTGAAATCTTCTACTATTATTGTATTGCTGTCTATTTCTCCCTAAGGTCTGAAGCAGGCTCCAGGCTCTGAGCTATCAGCACAGAGCCCGATGTGGGGCCCAAACTCAGGGACCATGAGATCATGATCTGAACTGAGGTTGGACACTTAACGGACTGAGCCCCGCAGGCGCCCCTCTTTATCATTGACTTGTGACAGCTTCCTTGTAACATATCTAGGAGAAGGTAGTTTTGCATTGAGATAATAAGGTACTCTATCAGCTTCATGGATATGGGTGTGCGGTGTCCTCCTCAGGTTTGGGAAGCATCTTTAAATAACCTCGGTGCCTCCTCCTTCTCGTATGTACACCCATTATTCTTGGGTTGACTCTCCTGATGGAGTCTGGTAATTTTTAGAGGATTCCCTCACTTAAAAAAAGAATCTCTCTACTCTCTTTACACCTGAATCATTTCTAGATTCCTGTCTTCCAAATTGCTTATTCTCTCTTCCATCTAATCTGCTCTTTTTTCCACTGCTTTCTAGTGCATTCTTCATCTCCTTTACTGAGTTCTTCAGCTCCAGAACTTCTGTTTGGTTCTTTTTTAGAATTTCAGTCTCCTTGGTAAAGTACTCCTGTTCATTAATTTTATTCTTGAGTTCACTGAATTGCCTATCTGAACTTTATTATAGCTTGTTGAATTTCTTCATTACAGCAGTTGAATATGAGTTAGTGCACAATATTCCATGTCTCTATTTGGTTCTCAAAGAATTGTCATTTTCTCTCTGTGATGCCATGTTACTGTGATTTTTCTGGCATTTGATGAAAGGGCCCCGGCCGCTGCACTTGAAATACTGAACACTTTTCACACTTAGGTAAGATTTCATTCATCTGGATTCAACATTCAACAGGTTGGCAATCAGAAGCCTTTCTTTTGTGTTCCGGTAGGTGGCGCTTTAGCACAAGTTTTTAGCTTCCCTGACTTGAGTTGTGCGGGCGTTGGCGTTTGGGAGGCGGCCTAAAAAGGGAAAGGCGCTTGGGTGGGTGGCCCAGTCGGGTCCACGTGGGCCCTTAGCTCAGGTTTTGCCGCTGGGTTGGGCGCGTTGTGGGTTCAGGCCCCCGCATGGAACCTACTTAAAAAAAAAAAAAAAAAGACTAGTGTCCGTGTAGGGTAGGGGTGCGCTAGCCCTCGGGCTTTGGGTGCGAACACCGGTTGCCAGGGTTTGAGGGGGACCCACAGGCAGGGGAATCCCCGAAGCGCTGGGAGGGCCTCTTGCTGAACTCCAGGGCAGATGGCCACAGAGCTGTCCCTCCAGGATCTGGCCTGCGCTTCTCGCACCCCGCGCCTCCAGTCACTGCCCCCCAGTCACGGCCCCCCAGTCACGGCAGTCATGGAGGCCTCTCAGAAACCTGGGCTCTCCCAGCCTCCAGCCGCAGCCGCCTAGCCAGCATTTCCACCCTCCACCGTCCTCGCTGCTGCCACTGCTGCCTCCGGTGCCACCATCTCTGCTGCCACCGCCACTGTTACCGCCGCTGGTCCCCTGGGCCGCACCCTTCCTCTGCCTCTGCAGCCCCCACGAGGTCCAGTTCAGCCACCTGCACGGAGGGAGGGAGCCCTCCAGTCCCGGCGGATGTCTGACCAGTTGTAAAGCGAGGGGGACTCACGAAAACAGTGGCTCATGGGGCTGTGAAGCTGACGTCATTCCTTGACACCTTTTCTAGAAAGTTCGAAGCATCCATTTTCCAGAGTTGGAAGCATCCATTTTTCAGATCACAGGCTGCTTTCCGGTTTTAACTAGGACCTCTGTTTTGACCTCGGCAGTGAGTTTCATCTTTACAAGCTTGCAGTGAGTGCAGTTCGTGAGAGAATACAACTATAGAAAAGTCTAGAAATTCCGAGCGTTTCCAGAGACTGCTGCCTCCTGGACAGAGCTGCCGGGGGGAGCTCTGTGCCTGCTGGGTCGGGACAGGCCGGCAGGGGCCGCTGTGTCCCCGCTCAGAGACTTCCAGGCCAGCTTGGCGCCTGGTCGGTCCTGTTCTCTGAATTCACCTTGTACTTCAGAGTGTCAGGTGGGGTAGATTTCTGACTGGTTCATCAGCCTTTATCTTCTATTTCGGATAATAGTATCGAAATGAAAAACCTGGGAAGACCACATGGTAGAAAATGTGAACCTAACTCCCAAACGACAAAAGACATTTGATTTCAACCTTCCTGACCATGTCTCCTCTTTATCATTTACATACTCACTCTTAAGGCATCTTAGGTGTGGTGGTGTCTTAAGAATTAATACAGTAAATTAGCATAATTAACATAATTATTACATAATAAATTAATCTTTGTATTTTGTTTAACACTAAAACATATATTGGTGAGTTAGGTTATGATGAAGATTTATACCACCATGGTCTTGATTTAATTAGTATTCCCTTGGCTTGAAAGGTACAGTTGTTAGGTAATAAAAAGTCTAAATTGCGATCATGTAGTCATTTCAGAGAAAAAGACACTTTCTTTGGTCTCATGCTATATCATAAAGTTCTGAAAGGAGAGCTATTCAGAACAGACAAATTGGGTGAGTTTTATATGCTAATGATTCAGTTCTTAGCTAAAGGGTATTTTTAATGGACTAATAAAGTGTAATAATAACACCATTAACTGTCGATGCTTTTGAAGATGATGCAAAAAGAAAGGAGGGAGACGGGAGTCTCATGGTCACAGGTAGGATGTGCGTGCAAACCGTGTCACACAGAAGCTCACAGACCTCGGATACAGCCCTGGTGGGTTTGCCTCTTGACCAAATAGTAGACCGCTTAACTTAGGACACTCGAGAATAAAAAGAAGTCCCTAAATTAAAAAAAAAGTTTAAAATATTAATTTATGATCAACACACTGGTTAATTATAGGGGAAGATCTGTAAAATAATTACATTCAATTCAATTTAAAACGTATCTTTAAAATACCATGGAGCTGGCATTTTTCTGAAAATATTTTTTAATATAGTTATTATTTAAAGCTGTTAAAATTGCCTTCAGTCTTTTTCAAAGTTCCATTTGGAGTCAATAAAGTTGGAGTTATTGGTACTTTCTATTGACTTCTCTCTATGCACCGTAATACTTTTAATTGAAAAAACTCTCTCCGGGTTTTGAAGCGCTTAGCGATGGCAGAGTGAACTCCGCCGTGTGGAAGGTAGCGCTTTGGGGATGATAATCCAAAATGTCCTGGGTGGCGGGCAGAGGCGCGGGAACAATGTCGATCTCCCCAAGTTAAGGAACCTGGGGAGCAGAGAAGCACCTGACTTTGGTTGTGATGCAGACCTAACTCACGGGTCTACGAGGGTCATTCTAATATAAAGACTGATGTAAAGAGAAGTTGCCGCTGTCAAAATGCACAAGTATTTGTAAATATGCCTGTTTCTTTTTTTTTTTAGTTTTATTTTTTATTTTTATTTTTTATTTTTTTAAATTTTTTATTTTTTTTTTCAATATTTTATTGTCAAGTTGTTTTCCAATGTATGCCTGTTTCTGAGTGCATTTTGTTTACTCCTCAGGTGCCTGCACTTGTCCTGGGAACGAAGGGTAAGTAGAACTGCTTCTGGAAAGGGTGAGGAGAAGCAGGTTGTGGCAGAGCTGAGCACAGGTCAGCCTGCTCGCGGGGAAATGTGTCTCCGGTAAGCGGAATGGCAGCACAGCAGAAGCCGGGCACTAGCATCCGATCTGCACACTCAGTCTGGGGTACGCTCGTGCAACTCTTAGTACTACGTTGTTTAAAACAATCCAGGAGAAGTGCCCACCTGGCCCATTCCATCAGGACACGAGGCATGACTGAAGCCTGCTCCGGGCGGACCGGGACAGATGGCCGTCAAAGTCGTGCTATAGGTCCGCGCTCTCCAGTACAAATCCAACGCAAGTCAGACAGGTGACTTACAAATTCTCTAGTAGCCTCATTTTTAAAAAGCCACAGACAGAGGTGACATTTAGTTTAATAATATATGTGAACTGGTATCTTAGAAATATTACAGCTTCAAAGGTCATCCTCGTAAAATTATTTATGCGCGAATTCCCACTTTTTTTTTTTTGTACTGATTTGAAATCCGGGCTCTGTTTACAGTTAGAGCTTCTTTCCTTTGGGACTAACCACATTTCAAGGGCTCAATAGCCACCCGTGGTTCGTGGCCACTGTATTAAAGTCTCCAGGTATCGATGAGACGCCCGTGGTTATAAATGTGCACTGACGCGCCTGCACCGCACGGGTCTGACGACACCCCGGCTGGCGTCCCTTCCATGCCAGTCTCCAGAGGCAGCCCTGTGGCTCAGCCTCGACGATGGGGGGGCCTCCGCCCGGCGGTTCCTCACGTAGCCTTCCCTTCTCGCCCGTTTGCAGCAAATGCTTTTCTGCGTGGGACTCCGGGGACGCCAGCCTGGTAGAATCAGGGCAGGGAATGGCCGGCTCAGGGGGCGTCCATGGCCATCGTGCACCAGGAGGGGGGCCTGGCCCACCTGCAGGTGCGGACCGGGGCGTTTGCGGGACCGTCTGGGTGATGCCCGCCCCCTGGAGCACACCTGTGTGGCAGTGAGGTCTGGCTCCTGTCCGTGACTGGTCAGATTCAGGAATTGGGTTTAATTATTTTATCCGGGACTTTCGGATCTAGGAATCCCACTAGAATTCAAAGAGCCCTTCCGAAGGTTCCCAGTTCCCAGTGTCTTCGTTGATGACGGGTTGATAACTATCATTAGCACGTGGTGAAGAACGTCCCTGGTGAGAGACTAGAGCAGGAGACAGAAGTCCACCTCTCGGAGTTTCAGCTTGAGTGCAGGAGATGGTGCTGCTGTGCCGAGGGGAAAGTCGCCTAGGTGTTCTAGGCCAACTCGGGGTCCCTCAGGTTCATGTTGAAGTCCTGGCCCCTGTACCTCAGAATGTGACTCTGTTTGGAGACAGGGTCTTTGAAGGAGGTGATTAAAGTGAAATGAGGCTCCGTGGGTTTTCCAAATCTAGTAGGACACAGGGACACATGGACAGAAGACCCTGTGAGGACCCTGTGAGGAGAAGCCAACAAGAGAGGCCTCAGGAGAACCCCACCCCTCCAGCTCCTTGATCCCGGACTTCCAGCCTCCAGAACCGTGAGAAAATAAATGTCCGTTGTTTATGCCTCCCCCCCCCCACCCCCCAGGTGTGTGGAACTTGATCTTGAAGGGAGACTACACACCAGGGTAGATGCTGAATTGCTCACGTCTCTTTCTGGATTTCTCTCTATATTGAGCATCATTAGACTCAGACGTCCTCCCTTTGGGGTCAGTGTGACCTACTGACACAGTTTTGATTCTTTGGGTTTCACTTTTTCTGTATTCTTTCATATCATCATTACCCAACATTAAACTTACCCTGTCATGATTTCCATTACTTTTGCGGGGCAGGAGCAATAGTATAAATATATAAAGAGTTAGATGTTGTTGATAATTAATTTTGCCCTTTTAGTAAGCTGGCAAAAGAAAGAGATACACAGAATAGCTAGAGATGTGCCCTATTTTTTGTAATAATGGGCAAATGTGAAACAACCCTTTTTCTGTCATCGCCTCCTTTTAGATCCTTAACTGTTTCAGTGTATTTATTTAAAATATCTGTTTCCTGGCCATTTCTAGGGAGTCATTTTGGTGCATAAGGTACAGAAAAGGATTATATATATTATAAAGTCTGTGTATATTATGACATAGATATCTTTCGTATCTTTCAATTTTTTTATTGTTTTGCTGAAAGGTTTTCTTTAACTGGGTGGACTCTAACCTCTGAGAAAAGGAAGGGAGCTTGACATGAGAAATTAGCAGCTTTCTAATCTGACCCCTGGGTTTATGACTCCTGAGCGGATCTTGGGTTCACTTCCTCACTGCCAAGGCCAGGATCTTGTTCAGGGATTTTCATGAAGTGAAATGTACAGCAAAGGGGCGAGGTCGTTTTAGGTGCTTCGTGGATGTGGTTTTACGTGATAATGACTCATGGAGAAAAGGTTCGAGCCTCCCAACTCTAGGCAGGAAAGCTGTCCACCTGGAGCTCGCGTATCCCTAAAATCACCCTTGTTAAACAAGACGGACCCTTACATGGCCAGGATACCTTACTAGGAGTCAAGAGTGTGACTGTGCTTTCTTGAATGTATGTTTCTATCTGTATTCTATTTATGACAAGTAACTCTGTCATGCCATCTATGGTGATAGCAATAATATAAAGTTTCCTTTAAAAACAAATTACAGGGGCGCCTGGGTGGCTCAGTCCGTTAAGCGTCTGACTTCAGCTCAGGTCATAATCTCACAGTTCGTGAGTTTGGGCCTTGCAATAGGCTCTGTGCTGGTGGCTCAGAGCCTGGAGCCTGCTTCAGATTCTGTGTCTCCCTCTCTCTCTGCCCCTCCCCTGCTCACGTTGTCTCTCTCTCTCTCAAAAATAAATAAAACGTTAAAAAAAATTTTTTTAAACTTTATTTAAACATTTCTTTCTAGCCTTTTTAGGTAGTAGATTTTTAACTTTTCACTCTATGTATTTCTCACTATATGCATATATATGATATGTATTTCTTACTATATATGACATATCTCGCATACATATATGTATGTGTTATACATATCATATAATAATATACAATATATTTATATAACAAATATATAATAGTTCCTCCAAATTAAATTAGGAAATCAAAGGGCATGAACTTAAAAAAATTGTTTTAATGCTTATTCATTTTTGAGAGAGACAGACAGAGACGGAGAGCAAAAGGGAGGGGCAGAGAGAGAGAGAGGGAAAGACACGGAATCCAAAGCAGGCTCCAGGCTCTGAGCTGTCAGCACAAAACCTGACGTGGGTCTTGAACTCATGAACTGTAAGATCACGATCTGAGCTGAAGTCAGAAGCTTAACCAATGGAGGAACCCAGGCGCTCCTGGTACGGCCTCTTCAAAGACACTCATGTGATACATATTCCTATTTTCCAACATTTATATACACATTTGATTGATATTAATAAGTTCTTTACTCTTACAAGCAACATGGGCACAAGGATTTGAGTCTGTTTTAGTCAATGGATCATTTCCAACATCCAGGACAATGCCACACACACACACACACACACACACACACACACACACACACGCGCACACACACAAATGCTCAAGAAATGTTTGTAAATGAATGAATGGTGCTCCTTGTACATCATTCCTGTTTGCATTCGTTCATTTGTTTGATAAAAATGCATTGAGGACCCTCTAAGTCCCAGACACCCTGCCGGGCCCTGGGGACCCAGCAGGAAATGCTGTCTTTATGGAGTAACGTCCCCGTTCAGTGCTCTGAGCTGAGCGGCGAAGCGAGGCGCGGGGCTGGTGCCAGCCCACAGACTCGTGGTCTCTGATGAGACCAGCATGGGAATCGGGAGTGAGTGTTTAGAGTCAGGTATGGCAATGTGACAGTCATTTTATTTTATTAATATCATAATAAACTTTTTTTGCATTTTGAATGTATTTTTTAAAAATTCTTTTCCTATTCATTTATTTTTACAATATTATTATATATTGTAAAAGTATTTGTCCCAGAAAGGGGAAAAAGCTCACTAGTCCTTCACTAAAGATAGTAGAGAAGCAATGCTCTGCTCTGTTTCAGTGCAGGAGGGGAAGACTAGAACATTCCACGTGTGTTTTATGTCATAAATGAAGTGATGAAGCTGCAGTGGGGTCCGGTTCCAGTGACGACTGTGTCCTCCCGGGGTCTCTGTGTCTGGTTCCTTTTCAAGCACAGCTGCAGAGCCTCCCGAGGGAAGGGTGGGGAGCCGTGACCCCAGGGTCAAGGACGTCATGTGGTCTCTGTTAGCTTCCAGCAAATTGAGAGTTATTATACAGTCTGGCTGGGTCTAGTTCAGTGTATTTTCAGATGACATTCTCTGCTGTGAACTGAACCACCACCACAAGATGAACAAGAGACTAAGACTATTCCTGCCAAGAAACCATAAATTGAAGTAATGGCACCAGTCAGTCAGGTGTCTGACCTCTGATTTTGGCTCAGGTCATGATCTTTTGGTTAATGGGATCAAGTGATGATAGCGCAGAGTCTTTCTGGGATTCTCTCTCTTTCTCTCTCTCTTTCCCTTTCCCTACTCACTCACACACACACTCTCTCTCAGAATAAATAAGTAAATAATAATGGCACCAACATAGACATGCTCTAAAAACAATGACAGAACAGTCACCCTTCAATCACAAAAAGCTCTTTACTAGTGATATAACAAGGCAAAAAACAAAACAAAAAATTTAATCACATCTGACAGTGAATCACACAAAACTTGAGGTTATCATCAAGAAAAAATCGAAAAATGTATTTACTGTGTAATAATAAGCCTCAGCTTCATATCGGGACAGATACAGTCCTAACAGCATCGGGCCGCCACAGAGAGCGCAATGTTTATGAGGCCGGGATCCAGGACATAAGGAAAAACCTCTGCGTCTTCGTAGATATGTTAGCAATGATAGAATGTCTCTTAGTCACTCAGTGTTGCATGTTGGTTGTTAGAAAAAGAAAGTTAAACTCTCTGTGAAAAAGAGCAAATCTTCAATATTATGTTTTCCAGACAAACACTGTAATTCTTTCTAGACAGCCTTTTGGAAGTTTGCCGGTCTGTGATTACAAGACATGTCCTTTCCTCTCTCCTACGGACCACAGGCCCTTTGCCTGTGTTATCCTGGAAGCCAGGCTTACTTGGTAAGAACGCCCACAATTTGGTATGTTATAATAAAAAACAAAGCACAGTGTTCTGATCCCGCATCTTCCTGTTAGGAAAAATCTCTTTCATCTTGCAAAGTAGTTCTTAATAAATGAGCATGTAGATTTCACTTATTTGTGTTTTTTAAAGTTTATTCATTTATTTGAGAGAGAGAGCACAAGTTGGCAAGGGGCAGAGAGAGAAGGAGAGAGAGAGAATTACAAGCTGGCTCTGCAAGTCAGGGCAAAGCTGTATCCACAAACCGTGAGATCATGACCTGAGCCCAAGTTGGACCCTTAACAAACTGAGCCCCCCAGGGTCCCTGACATGCAGATTTGAAATGTGAAGCCTGCAGTTGTAAGGACACAGGTCAGAATCAAGCTTCCCTCTGACCTTGGAGGCCTAGGTGTCGGTTTCTCAGAATCATTAGACAATAGAAGGGCACACATTGCCCAAGGAAGAGGGACCACCCTTGTAACACCCAATCAGGAAAGGCCAGCTAACACCCTTAACATTTCTAAGGGCGGGCCTAGAGGTAGGAGCTCCGCCCTATGTGAGGTCCTGGGTCCACTCTAATTGGTTAAAGTTACTGTCAATGATGTTAGGCGATAATGATTGGACCCCTGTACCTGTGTCACAATTTTCTGTAACTCCTCCTTCCCAAACCCATAAAGGCCCTGCCCCGTCTTTGTGCAAGACTCTCAGCACGGATCCACTGCACTGGTAAAGTCTGTGAGCCCGGACTTGGGCTTGGCCAGCCTAAGCCCATAATAAAACCGCCCATTGCTTTTGCCTGCGTGACTCGGTCTCCCTGGTGGTCTCTGGTTTTTGGGGACAATATTGGAAACTTGGGTATAAAACAGTCTTACCTTCAACAATACCCAATACTTTACAAAGTTTCATCAAATTAGATGAAAAAGTGATCAGAGCCCACTTTTTGAGTGTTTTTGGATTTAACAGCAGAAGGGCCACATTGTGACGGGAAACACAACGCCCACCAAACCCACGCATGGCTGAGGCACTGGTGTCTATTCCTCTGCTGCTGGGGGCTCACACCGTGGGAACCGGGGACGTCTCGGGAAGATGTGGGAGAGAAACGCCAACAGGATTTGGACTTGTGGCAGGGGACTGTGGAGGCGGTTCCAACAATGGCTCGGGAATGATACTGTCAGGAAGCAGTGATTTGAGACCTCGATAAATCTTGCCTTGTTGATGTGACGGGAATCCAGGCGAAAGCGGCTGTATAGGGAACGCAGTGACCTGGCCTGGCCAGCAGAGGGCGATGTTTGGTCACGTTGTGTTTGAACTTGCCGTTCTGACGGTTCAGACTGGATGACCGGGTGGACTTGCTCTTGTCTTAGTGGATGGAGGCCGCAGAACGGCCTTGTCTGATGCCGGGGTGAACCGGCCTGCGGCCAACGCGAGAACGCTCATTGTGCTGTGAGTTACCTGCGCTGGTTTCCGGATGTCAGGGGTTAGCAGAAACGTTGGCAATTACTCCGAAGAGGTAGGAGGCCATCCCAGCGCTGGGGCAGAGGAATACCGCCCTCTGTCTTTTGTTTGAAAAGGCCCGTCTGGCGTGATTGGTGGATAATTTATAGAATACTTTTCTACATTTCAGGAAGACAAAATTTATAGAATACTTTTCTACATTTCAGGAAGACAAAAGTATGCACTGATTTTCCACAAAATGCCTTCAAATAGAAATTCTTCTTTCTGCAGGTCAGATTTTGTCAAGACATTCTGTGTTGTATCTTAAAATTTTTTTAAATGTTTATTTATTTTTGAGAGACAAAGCATGAAGGGGGGAGGGTCAGAGAAAGAGGGAGACACAGGATCCGAAGCAGCTCCAGGCTCTGAGCTGTCAGCACAGAGCCCGATGTGGGGCTCGAACCCACGAACCGTGAGATCATGACCTGAGCGAAGTCAGACCCAGGTGCCCCAGCATTGTATCTTAATGAATATGATGGAGTAGACCCTGAAGAAAACAACCCTGATTTTTGTATGTGATTTACTTAATGTTTAGTTCTATAAAACTTTAACCAAAGCTTTGAAAAGAAAACACACCTTCTTTTAATAATTTTACTTGGTTCTCTTGGACATCTTCAATGAACTTAATCATTTATCAGCTTGAACAGAAAAAGAAAAAGAAACCCCCCACAAAACTACTCTAATAAGGCAATTGCTGTTGGACTGTAGAAGTAAAAGGAGTGAAAGAAAATCTGTATTTTGCTTTGTCTTCACCATATTTTAGTAAAAGTCCAAGCTCCTCACGCAGGATACCCGGTGCCACACGTTGAAGCAGACAGATGGAAAAGCCCCTCAGAACTTAGAAGGTCTCAAGGCTTAACAAGGCTCGCTCTCCTTGCCGGGACTGAAGGAGCACTTAGGGAACTTTGGTCTGTGCCGCGCTGCACTGCCCCTGGGGCAGGACCCGGGTCAGAGCAACGCGACAGTCCTCTTCTCGCACTTCTTCCCCCAAGATTTGTAAATCATTCTGTACTGACAAATATGCCTTTTAAAAAAATGTTCATTTATTTTGAGAGAAAGAGAGAGACTCAGCATGTGAATGATTGAATAAAACGTAGTTTCCAACACAAGAGACAAACTCTATGAGAGTATTTATACAGGGCAGAGGCCTAAAAATATTTTTTAAATGCCTCTTTATCGTATTCATCATTCTCTTGTTTCTTTCTTGGCTCCCGCTTTCTCTGTTCTCAGATGGTTCTGGAAGCTCTCAATACCCTTATCACATTGTTTCTTAATTAAGTCTAATCTCAGATTTGGGGGTAAGATGGTACATTGTCTGATGTTCTCACTGAATTAAACAGGATTCTGAAAAAAATCTATCTATACACACCATTCTGTGACATTATTGTTATTAATATTGTGATGATATTGTGTTTTTTAAATGTTTATCTATTTCAGAGAGAGAGAGAAACGTGAGTGGAGCTGGGGCAGAGAGAGAGGGGGACAGAGAATCGGAAGCAGGCTCTGTGCTGATAGCAGAGAGCCTGATGCGGGCCTTGAACTCACAAACTGTGAGATCATGACCTGAGCCGAAGTTGGATGCTCAACTGATTGAGTCCCCCAGGAGCCCCTGCTGTGATTACAGGGTGTGGTTAATATGTGCAATTTTGTATTTGCTGATTGAGATTTTTCACTGTATTGAGAATGTATTCACTTTGTATTCTGAATTCAAAGTATTAATTCTTTTTAAAAAATTTCAGAGACAGTGTGTGAGCAGGGGAGAGGGACAGAGAGACAGTCTCAAAGAGGCTCCATGCTCTGCGGGGAGCCTGACCCAGAGCTCGATCCCACAACCGTGAGATCATGACCTGAGCCCCAATCAAGAGGACAATGCTCAACCAACTGAGCCACCCAGGTGCCCCTAAAACAATTAATTCTAACATATATTTCTCTTTATATCTATCTATCTTCCAAGAGAGATACATCTCCCAGGCCTATATACCTACAGTTTCCACACTGGGAACATGGGAATATTGGGTGATGGATCCTGTCACGTGGCCATGTTCAGCCTCAGTCATCAGTATCTTGAGAAACAAAACTAATTTTGAGTGGCTCCTGGGTGGCTCGGTTGGTTAAGTAAACAACTTCAGCTCAAGCCAGGATCTCACAGTCTGTGAGCTTGCGGCTGGGCTGACAGCTCAGAGCCTGGAGTCTGCTTCAGATTCCGTGTCTCCCTCTCTCTCGGCCCCTCTGTCTCTCTGTCTCTCAAAAGTGAATAAACATTTAAAAAATTAAAAAACCCTCATGTTGATGGCTGTCTGAGTTTCATGACAGCCTGGCTGGTCTTTCCAGCATCATCTGTGGGCTCCGCTGTCTGCATCTATCCTGTCACCTGCCTATTGATCATCGCACAGAAAGTCTGTGCATTTACATCTCGGCTCCTTTTGCTAGGTTTTTGTTCCACACGGAAGATCTTTTCTTCCCTTTTTGCTTGGCCCAATGTTACATGTGCTTCAAGGCTCAAGTCAAATGTCACTGTCTCTCCAGGTAGGATGACCTGTGTGGTCTTCTGGGGTCCCCGAGCGGACTGTACGAGCCCGTCAGCATTTATCTGTGTGTGTGCACTCATGTACGGAGCTACCTCCTCTGAGGAAGCCTGTGTTATTAAAATAGCACAGGCTCTGGAGCCTAGGGATGGAAGTCCAGCACCACAACCCTCAGTTCTGTAGACTCTAGGAACAACCCGTCTATGCAGCGGGCCTACTCATGTTTACCTTCGGGCGCTATTGTTAGAAGAAAGGCAATCACCAGACACGTTGTCCTGCTCCCACACGGGCTGCATATGGTCTCTGTACGGTTCTACTCATGTCTGTGTCTTTGTGTCCCAGCTAGCGGCGGCGTGCTCTCAAATAGCTATTGACCGTGTGCTGGAATACGTAAGCGGAGGTTAAGTGTAGGAATTGATGTGCTCTATTCATATTGTCCACGACTCTAGCAGAGCATGAGGTGCAGCTAAGGCTTGGAATGATATATTTTCAATTTAACTTCTGATTAGAAACAGAAACCAGAAACCTAAATTCTAGTGCCTTGATTTACTCGAACAAAATAACTGCCAGGATGAAGCAATTGGCTTCTATCCTTTCAACTCAGAATTTTTAACTCAGAGGTCCTCAATCATTCAAAATTTGGTTAAATACAAAATCAAACCTAATTCAGACCATTAATTACAGAGCTTCTAATGTCCTATTCAGCCCTGATAGCTCCATTCTCTTGAGAAAAACTGCAACAATAAAAGAGTTATTCCTGTTGGCTTGGAAATTTCAACTTCTTTAGGATTTTACCCAACTCGACATTATTAAACCATATTTTTCCACTTGCTGGAATAAGGTGTGTTGGAAAATTGCACTGATTAGTTTGGACTGCTCTCCATTTGGCATCACCAAAAACAGGCCAGAGCTGGGAACGCAGAAGAGTGGACAGATGTCATTTTGCCTGCCCAGTGTCGGTTTCTCTTTAGGTCACAGCACCCACTCTGACGAGGGGGATTTAACTCCCCCCACGGTCTCAGTCTTGCGGGGACTATAAATCAAGGTGCCTCTTGTGCCATCGGTGGTGACTCAGTAGCCTCCTTTTCCGACCCGCACTCTGTCCCCAGATGTCCAGGGGTCCACCCCACCCAGTCTCCAGAGCTGCCCTGGGTTCTGATCAGCCCAGAGCAGAGTTCTGCAGTTTCTTTCCAGTCTGGAGACGGCCTGAGAACCCCACAGGAAGTCCCTTTGTTCTTGTCACCCAGAGTGGCTTCCTGTTACAACCAGAGAAGCTGAAGTAAGACAATTTACATTTAAGGGGAAATATTTTATTTTATTTATTGTCTATTTTTAATATAATTTATTGTCAAATTGACTTCCACACAACACCCAGTGCTCATCCCAACAAGTGCCCTCCTCCATGCCCATCACCATTTCTCCCTCCCCCCTCAGTTTGTTATTCGTATTTAAGAGTCTCTTATGGTTTGCCTCTTTCCTCTCTGTTTGTAACTATTTTCCTCCTTCTCTTCCCCCATGGTCTTCTGTTAAGTTTCTCAAGATCCACGTAGGAGTGAAAACATAGGATTCCTGTCCTTCTCTGACGGACCTAATTCACTCAGCACAATACCTTCCAGTAAAGGGGGATAGCTTCGTCTTAGCATCCTCTTAATCAAGGTCAAGTAGCCATGCCAGCCACCGAACACTACTGGATGTCTACAACAGGCAGCTCCTGTGTGACCATGAGCGCCTGGGTCGCTTTGTTCAGAGCGCTACTGTGACGGCGAATCAAAAACAAGTAAGAAAACTGTTTTTCAAATCACAAAGCACTCTTTAATGTAAGGTATGTATTTTCCTCATTATTCTTTTAACAAACATTTCCTACAAAAAATATTTTTCACCAGGGGGTTATTTTGGTGTTCATAATGTGTATCTTAAGGAAAGAGTCCACTCTGTTCTAAAGTGTGTCACCCATGGGTCTGAACATTGATGCTACCTGAGCAGGTACAGAGGATGACTCCTCACCTTACTTTGGTTTGCAATTATGTCCACCTTCCTTTCACTTCAGTGGGTCCACGTAATAAGGGGTGTATGTGGAAGAGATATTTTAAGGGAGGTGTTTGAGGAAGAATATGGTAGAACTGTATGAAAAAAATAGGATCAGAACGGATTCTACTGATGAGTAATCCCACTGGGTCTCTCACTCTCCACGCTGAAATGTAACCTCTGCCCTCCTCCTCGCTCCAGAGGAGCAGCACGTCACAGGGGAACGCACATGCGATTGTCAATCGGAGCACCCAAGTCCCACTCCAGGCTCCTTCTTTCATTCTTTGTGTCTTTGGAAAACCTGTTTATCTTTCTACACTTTTCCCCACCTGCTAAACAAACCCGATGATGCCATGGGGTAAGAGTCAAATGAGATCATGGACTCTTTCTGACGTGCTAAGCACTCTCCAGTCCTGGGACGACCTCAACAATGAGTACTAGCTTGTGGTAAAACATTCACTTAATACTGTTCACCTTTCAGCTGTCTTATGATTACCTTTAACTAAATACCTTTTCTTGTTTTCCTTTCCTAGGACATTCTATGATTCATCTTAAAAAAATAGAACATGTGCTTACATGTAGTACATCATCAAATATTTATGGAATGAATGACAGAACGTGTAAGCAAAGATTAAATGAAAGCATCAACAGAATGCAACTAAAAAATATATATGATATGCTCTATCAGTATTAAGTGTATAAGTTTTAGCAGGATGTGAGGGATAATGAAAGCAGAGAGAAAGTCTGTAGGTCAGTGTTATTTATACATGAGGCTGGATTTCACATTCTTGGCCCCACGGACTGAGTCAGAAACCCTTGGGATGCAGCTCAGGACTCCATGTTTCCACACGGTGTCCAGGGAATTCTGATGTCCACCTAGTAGAGAGATGCTGGCTCAGAACTTTCCTTTCCAGTTACTCTTATTTCCTTATTAAAAAAAATTAATTTCAGGTGCCAAGGTGGCTCAGTGGGTTGACTGTCTAACTTCAGGTCAGGTCATGTTCTCACTGCTTGTGGGTTTGAGCCCCGCATCAGGCTCTGTGCTGATGGCTCAGAGCCTGGAGCCTGCTTCGGTTTTTGTGTCTCCTTCTCTCTCTGCCCCTCCCCCACTCCCACTCTATCTCTCTCTCAAAAATGAATAAATGTTACAAAAATTAAAAAAAATTAATTCATTAAGTATTTTTCTAGCTTAAATATAATTGACATATTACATTGTCTAAGTTTAAGATGTACAACATAAAGATTTCATATATATGTGTATATTGCAAAACGATTGCCATAATGAGGTGGTAAGGTTATCCTAAACATCTATCAACTCACATATTACATTTTATTTCTTATTTTTATTTTTTGTAATCAATTATTTTTCCATACATCAAATGTAGTTCTTTATTTTAAAATAATATAACCTTTAAAAATTTATTTATTTAAAATCCAAATTATTTAACATACAGTGTTTAATGATTTCAGGAGTAGAATTTAGTGATTCATCACTTACATACATCACCCAGTTCTCATCCCAACAAGGGCCTTTCTCAATGCCCATCACCCATGTACCCCATTCCCCACCCACTTCTGTCCAGCAACTTTCATTTTGTTTTTTGTATTTAAGAGTCTCTTATGATTTGCTTCCATCTCTGTTTTTATCTTCTTTCTCCTTCCCTTCTCCTATGTTCATCTGTTTTGTTCCTTAAATTCCACACATGAGTGAAATCATATGATGTTTCTCTTTCTCTGACTGACTTATTTCACTTAGCATGATACACATTAGTTCCCTCCATGTTATTGCAAACGGCAAAATGTCATTTTTCATCATTGAGTGATATTCCATTCCATATCTATACCACATCTTCTTAATCCATTCATCCTTCAATGGACATTTGATCTCTTTCCATAATTTGGCTACTATTGATAGCACTGCTATAAACATTGGGGTGCCTGTGGCCCTTCGAATCAGCATTTTCATATCCTTTAGATAAATACCTAGTAGTGCAATTGCTAGGTTGTAGGGTAGTTCTATTTTTCATTTTTTGAGGAACCTCCATACTGATTTCCAGAGTGGCGGCACCAATTTGTGTTCTCACCAACAGTGCAAAAGGCTTCTGCCTTCTCCACATCCTTGTCAACATCTGTTGTTTCCTGAGTTGTTCATTTCAGCCATTCTGGCAGGTGTGAGGTGGTATCTCATTGAGCATGGGATGTGTTTTCATTTCTTTGTGTCTTCTTCAATTTCTTTTATAAGCTTTCTATAGTTTTCCAGATAATCGTAACCATAATCTCAATGATAGTACAATAATGTTGATAGTATAATAATACTTATAATATTTTTGCCGCCTCCTTCCTTCAGGCTAACATTCATCAGGAGCCTGAGTGACCCAGATAAGATAATTACACTCTTTTTCTCAAAACACGCTAGAGGCTTTCTGTTCTTACTCGAAACAAGATCCGAAGCACTCATGTGACCTACAAGTTCTTCCTGAGTTGGCCCCTGGCTGCTGCTCAGATGACTCTCTACCAATCTCATCCTTGATGTCTCCATTTCAGCCACCTTGGCCTCCTCCTTCTTCCTTGACTGTCCCAAACATGTCACCCCATGGCCTGGACACGTGCCAGAGTCATTGCTGTCTTTCTGACCTTCGCTCGACTGGCTTTTTTGTTTCTTTTAGACTCTGATGGAATGCCAGCTCATCTGCAAGGCTTTCCTGACCACCCTCCCTAGCTTGGCCTCCTTCTCCATTGCTCACCACCTGACATGCTTGTTCTGTCCACCCCCAAAACAACATAAGCCCCGTGATAGAAGGGCCTCTGTCTTTAGGCAGATGTTATTTCCCTAGAACCTGTAGGACAGGGACTGCCACACAGGCAGTAATCAACATATTTTTGCTAAATGAAAGAATAAAGTACCTACTATGTGCTCACCCTCCAACATGTGCTGAGTTAACTATATCCCAGGTTTGCTAGATAACTCGGTGACGGTGGTCCAGACACAGGGATGGGAGTCGGGGTGGTCAATATAATACTAACAGTGTGTGCTAGGCAGTGTTAGGATGTGAATATACATGTATACACACATATCTATTAATCAGTCAGTTGATCAACCAATAGATAAATAAAAAGAGATTTATTGTGTGGAATTGGTTTGCACAATTATGGAGGCTGGTAAGTCCAAAACATGCAGAGTTAATGGCTGATGTCCCGGTTCAAGTCCAAAGGCCAGAAGCTACTGTCAAACCAGGAAGAGCCTGTTCAGTTTGAAGACTGTCAGGCAGGAACTCTCTCCTACCTGGGACAAAGATCACTCTGATTGGATGAGGCCTGTGGGGGAGGGCAAACTGCTTTACTCGGTCTACCAACTTAAATGTTAATCTCATCCAGAAACACGGGTAGAATCACCTTTGAGCAGATATCTGGGCACCCGCATAAAGTCGACACATGGAAGTAACCGCCACATGGTCACGCATGTCATCGCTGGGCTTTGTGATCTTAGTGTTGTTTTCATTCCATTTAATTCCATGAATATGTTATTCATATTCAGACCTAAACACAAAGGTTTGATTTACCATGACCGCCAGCTTTTGGGTCTCCTTTGCAATAACTCTACAGGGTCTCTCCTAAGCATCCAGACAAAATATTGAATATTAGCCTTTGGCTAAGCACAGCTTCCTTGTTGATTGTTTTTCCTCCACTATAAATGTTCTATAAAACAAAAAAGGGAAAATAATGACTTAACTCCTGAGAATAACAATAAAAAAAGATCATGCAAAAAATATCTCCATGCCAATCACATTAAATTCTAATATTTTTATTTGAATTGAAGATAAGAGTCATAGGTTCCTCTTTTCCCCCCTGAAAATAAAAGGAAAAGTTTGAAATGGAAGGAAAAGCCTTTGGGTGAGGGCAATGCTCAATGGGGATGGGGTGCTGATTTGAGGAGCAAAGGCAAAAGGAAACGTAGATAAAATTAAATTTCCTTACAACTCGCTGCCCGTCCACAGGTACTTGAGGCCGGCAGAGTATACCATTCCTCCAGGAACTCCCAACTGTCGGGCTAGAGGGAAAAACAGCCTTAGCTTGACAATAGCCAGGCCTCCAGGATCTCAGTGAGTCTTCTTTAGCATATCAAAATCCTTTTGAAAACTCTCTGCTCCCCCCAACTTAAAAGTATATAATCAGTCTCTGCTCACAACCCTGGTGCTGGTCTTTCTGCCCACCAGGAGTCCGGTCCTGGTGCTTTAATAGAAACATCTTGCCCTGAAAACGGTTCAGTAATTCTTCCCTGACCATTCGCTCCTGGCCCACATCACATCAGGTGCTAGGCAGCCTCTACCACCTGAACTTTTACTATTTGGCCCCTTCACTAGCACAATGAAGGTTTAAAATGTAGAAAGGTGTTAAGTTCGCAAACTCCGAGTGAATGGACACTTTTACTCTGTTCATCATCAGGAGAACGAGTGACGAGTGGTCCCAGAGAGCTTGCAGAAAAGGGGAAGAACTAGAAGAGTCCTTGGTAGGGGAGCTGATGAGGACGGCCAGCCCTGCCCAGGCCTCTGGAAGGATCTCGGAAAGGGAACCGCCAGGTGTAGAAGACGGCAGGGCCAAGAACAGGAGGAGCTTCTGGAATGGCTGCAGTAGCCGGATCCTAGATTCTCCCCTCCTCTGCTCTGCTCTCCACAGGCACCCTTTCCCACCGTGACCTTAGATGAGTCCCTGGTGAAAATGAATCACATGGGGCCCAACCTCACCAGGATCAACACAGGACAGAGATGGGGATGAGTTGAAGAAATCAGGCAACCGGAGAGGTCTCAAAGGTGCATGGGGGAATGTTCACACCCCTCTCCCCATTGGCTCTAGCGTTCCCTTCACTCCCCTCTAGGGGTCTTGGGGGGCTCTTTTCTGGAGAAACGGAGCAGCCTCAGGGGAAATGCCTGAGATCAGGGACCTGCAAGGCCCCAGCAACCCAACTGAGTCATCTTCGAAGAAGCCCACACCTTACAAGTCTTGCCCAGCTGGAAGACGTTTCAATCCAGTTTTCAGTGTCTCGTTCTTAATTACGAATTAAGTGCAATAAAGTCATAAAGTCAACGATTAAAAAAAGAAATAAACAAAATAGGACAAAATAAAGGAACTCAGTGGGGATATGATAATAAAGACATTAGAATAAAATAGTAAAATAATACCTAGCGCTCTCAGAGAAATAACAGATATTTTATTCACGTAAAAATATCAGACGGAACAAAGAAGGAACAAGAAAGAACTCTGGATGATAAAATATGTGGGAACTCAAATTAAAAACTGAGTTGAAGATTCAGAAGATAGAGTGGAGAAAGCCCAAACCAGAAGAAATGAAAATGAGATGGTAAAACTGTGAAAACTGGTAGAGGAAGGAGAAAAAATAGGAAAAGTAGTCTGAGTTCTTAAAATAACTTCTTTAACTTTTTACTGTTTACTTATATTTGAGAGGGGGGGTTGGAGACAGAATGTGAACAGGGCAGGAGCAGAGGGAGACACACAGTCTGAAGCAGGATCCAGGCTCTGATTTGTCCGCACAGATCCCACCTCGGGGCTAGAACTCACAGACCAGGAGATCGTGGCCTGAGCTGAAGTCAGACGCTCACCCGACTGAGCCACCTAGGCACCCCAAAATACTACCTTTAAAACAGAAGTTTTCTCTAGGAGAGAGTGAAAAATCTTTTTTTAAGCATTTTTTTTTCTCCAAAATTGAAGAAAATTAGTTTCTGGGTTCATCTAGCCTCTCCTTCCACTAACCTGACTCCCCAACACAATGAGCAATAAAGAAAAGGATCCAAATGTCTCCTGACATTAAAATAAATGTTTGAAGCAAAGACAAAAGCTCAAGTGGCTCTGATACTCCTGAAAATCACACTGGAATTGAGGAAGGCGATGGAGACGTGCCTTCTACGTCACAAAGGACAGTAACTCTGCCGTGTGAGGGCAGAGCAGACACGTCCACACCAGGGAGTCCTCACAAAACTGACCACTCAGACACACTTTCAGAGCAGAGAGATCTTCCCGCAGTGTGAAGGTGTCAGTCAGAAGAGAGTAAGATTCAGGATCTAGTGACAGTGTTACAGAATCTGGTCTGGATCACCGGCCGAAGAACCAAACGGCTCTCAGAGATCTTGAAAGGCAGGAGGTTTATTTTACCCTGGTGGACTCAGAGGGGCTCATCCTCCAGAGGACTGAGCCCAGTGCATTAGCAGAGGGAACAATTTGTAGCCTGTTACTTCCGCATTCCTCGTTAATCAGGGACAGGTGTTTTCTTATTAGTGCTGTCGGCCATCTTACAACAGATTTTCCCTATCAACAGGATAAGAAGGTAATAAATGGCCCAGGGAGGGAGCTGTGTAAGCCAGCAAAGTATCCAGTCTCTGTTGGAACCCAAGAACAGGGCCTTCTCTGGGCAAAAGAAAATGAACTGATCACCTACTGGATATGCTAGACTACATGGAAAGTTGTATTCAGAGTGTTTAAAGGATACTGTTGGGAAGCTTAAGAATTAACAATAATAGGGGCGCCTGGGGGGCTCAGTCAGTTAAGCGGCCAACTTTGGCTCAGGGCATGATCTCACAGTTCGTGGGTTGGAGTCCCGCATCCGGCTCTGTGCTGGCAGCTCAGCGCCTGAAGCCTGCTTCCGGTTCTGTGTCTTCTTCTCTCTCTGCCCCTCCCCCACTCATGCTCTATATCTCTCTGTCTCAATAATAAATAAAAACATAGAAAATTTTAAATAAGAATTAACAATAATAGGGATATAGAAAAATCAAGCTGAGGAAAAAAATCAGTTAAAAGAATTGTATAGGAAAGGAAATGTGCTTATAGCACACAGATGGGGTCGGCTGTGAGAAGAATACTTCCAGCTCAGTACTGCTATCTCCACAGAGTGTGACTGGAGAAACACTGTGGTGTGTTTCCACTGTGTGGAAAGCAGGAGGGAGGTGGGGTAGCCAGGATAGAGGCTAAGTCCCGTCCTTCACAACCAGCTATCAGGAGACCGTGGCTACACAAATGAAAAAAGACATTTTAGCTGAACTCTAAAACTGGCAACATCGTGGTAAAGTTGAGGAAATAGTTAAATGAACCGAAAGTGGTAGCCTTTGAGAAGGACACCCAGGGGCGAAGAGAGGAGAGGGGCAGGGCAGAAGATGGGGCATTTTAATGTGCAAATGCATCGCTTTGCTGGTTCCAACATTAATTTTCAACAGATGCAGGTTTCAACAAAAGTACAATTTCTTATATTTTTAAAGTAATCTTTGTGTATCTACGATATTTTCTATCCTTTCTTGAAGTAGAAGTCTACAACAAAAATATCATTCAAACTGGTTTTGTAGTTGTAGGTGCGTGTCAGTCTCAGAATTCACAGCGAGAGGATGACAGGCCACAGTGAGGGCCATTGTAGGAAGGTTTCCGAGAGCGCTGCTTCCTAAGGAGTGCCCTAGGTGTGAGCAACCTGCAGGGTTGTCCCCAGATGGGATGGAATGTGGCGGGAAGCCAGTCTCATCAAGGACACCTGGGACCTAGGGGAGGAATGTGCTGGGAGGCTGGGGAGGGGCCAGGAGTGAAACCTGCTTCTGGCTCTTGGTCTGATCTTCCCCTGGGACTTAGGAGCCACGGGAAAGAGTGCGGGGCTGGGGGAAGGGCAGAGAGCACGCATTGGAAGGAGCACACAGAAGTTACCTACAAGACCCCCGTGGAGGGAGACGGCTATACCAACCAGCGCGTCCAACCCAGGCCTGGCTTTCAGGTGCGAGGGTCTCCGCTGAGCCCTCCGGGTGCTGTTTGAATCAGACTGTGGCATCTGTGACATTTGTGTTCTCCTGTGGAGCTGTCATCTCTTCCTATTCAGCCCAGGCCTCTAGACTCTCGTCCCTGGACAACTGGCTTCAGTTTCTAAATTTATGGGGGCAGTTTGCCTCCCTCTCCTCTGCTAATCAATCTCTCCTTGACCGCATCAGCGATCGCAATTTACTTGGCCTGAAGGTGGGCAGCGTGGAAGGCTGAGCCGGTGTAGGGTCAAACCTTCACCGCGAGTGCCAGCTTCCTGACTTAGGGAAACTGTTAGCACCCCTGAGTCTCATTGTCTCCTAGGGTCTGGGGAAAATGCTTCCTACCTTGTCCATGAGGATTATATAAAGACATTTATGTAAAGCAGTTAGAACAATGCTCGAGAGTGAGTGACATTTCCCCTTATTTCACACAGCAAAGTTACAAGTTATTAAGAGAATGTTTCATGGGGATGAGGAGGGTAGATGCGATAAACTCCAGGAATCAAGAAAGAGAAAGGTTTCCTGGCAGAGAAACTTGCAGAGAACGGAGTCAAAGAAAATGCTGTGAGAAGTAAGGCCTGGGTTATTTTATATTACAGTGAGAGATAATGGCATGGCTCCTACTCGAACTTTGGTTTCTGTATTTTAAGGACTAATCCTGATAGCACCTATCTGCTGGGGTCGCCATGACAACGGATGTGCTAGTACATGCAAAGTGCTTAGAGCAAGATGCGCCTACATAAAAACCCATGCCAGTTATTTTCAGGGGGCTTCCTGAGCCTTTGAAATGTCCAAATTTTCCAGATTTGGCTTGCTATTTTCCAAATCTCTGGTTGCCTTTTGGTAAAAGAATAGTAAACGCTCAAATAACACTGTGTTGTTTCTTTTTTCTGAGACAGCAAGGAGAACGGGCACTGGACACATAAGAATAGTCTCATAGCCAATATTTAGAGAAGAGAAGAAGAATGTTCCTTGGGAAAAGGCGTATGAAGAAAGGAAGGAAAGAAAGCTCAATTTTTAGAGAACTAAAAAAAAAAAAATTGATTTAGCTGGCTTACCTGACAGGAGGTCCAAGTATAATTTTCTGACTCAAAAAAATTAACTGCCCATCTGTAGCCTCCCATTGGCATCCAATTATTTTGTACATTTCCAAATACCTTCTACCTCTAGTTCTGTGCCTTATGTCTTAGTGCAGTGGGCTAGCTCGCTCTTCAGTCGAACAAGTGGGGCATTTCATCCTTTAGGCTTTGGTCAGTTATCTGTGCCACTCTCAGATTTCTTTGATGATGTGTTTCCATCTGTCCATTGTCCATCGATCTCTTTGGTCTTTTTGGGCAATGTGCACTCCTGGCTGGGGTGAGGAGTAGCCTGTAATCATGTTGGTGAATATGCTCACTCGATAGTTAGCCTTACCTCTAATTATCAAGTAGACTTGAACATAACGAGAAAGTGAGGTACATCAAAAATATTCACCGCATCTTCTATTTGCCTGGGTCTTTTCTTGCCTTTGTTCTCCACCTTATTTTAGTGTAGAAACTTTCATCCAGCGAATTATTGAGTATCTGCTACACACCAGCTAAGTCTGGGGAGAGAGGCTCTAATGATAGAGATGCCCCATCTTCTCGAGGCTTACTGTCGTATTTGTGCAAACAGCTGTGGGATTATGTAAAGGGGGACAGTCTTTCAACCACCAAGATGCTGATCAATTCTTTGAAGTGTCTTCTTAAATGAGACCCAGATAGTAGAATGTGCTTTTCCCAACCTGTTTATTTGGCTCCCTTCGAGATCCACAGGGACTGTAACCAGAAGTCTACATTAATTTTGTGAAGAATAGCCAAGAACATTTTTTCTTAAAAGCATTTATGATTATAAGACGATGAAGACAAAAATATCGCATTACAACGGTCATCAATTATGACTTTCTGGGATTTTCAGAACGAGCTCCAGAATCTCTTAAAATAAAATTGTTGGTTTTCATTAGATAGTCTTTTTACATTGCTTATGTATTTTTTAAAATGTATTTATTTATTTTGAGAGAGAGTGAGCAAGCATAAGTGGAGGAGGGGTAGAGAAACAGAGAGAGAGAGAGAGAGAGAGAGAATCCCAAGCAGGTTGTCAGCACAGAGCCGAGGTGGGGCTCAAGGTCAGGAACTATGAGACCATGATCTGAGTTGAAATCACGTGTTGGATGCTTAAAGAACTGAGCCACCCAGGTGCCCCTATGTTGCTTACGTATGAAAATGCATTTTTATGTGTTATTTAAACAGTAGAATAGAGATTTCCATATTCTTTAAAAACTACATAGTCAGGGCCTGGAAACGCTGTGTATTTTTTGAGAAAAACAGCTGTGAATGATGAAAGTACTTCCTTCTGGGGTGAGCAAACAGTATTCAGCTCCTTAATCCTGTTATCAAAGTGAGTTAACAAAATTCACTTCAGATAGTACCAGTTCAGGGTTGCTGGCTGATCTGAATAATGAATGTGAAGTATGGCTTCTCTGGCATCTCTCGCTCTAAGCAAATACCTGTATGTTTCAGACTTTCTAATGTACGTGTGCTTGTGCATGTGCGTGCATGTGCGTGTGTGCACGCAGCATTAAATATATCCCCGACATTTGACTAGCTTTCCCCCCATCTCTGTTGAAAGAATGCCAGTCCTATTCCAATAGCAAACCTCTTTTAGTAGTTTACTTAAAAGGTACTTTAATTTGTCGAAATTTTCGGGAAGAAAATCTATGATGTGCATAGATTTGGGTATTGATTCTATACCAACATCTCTGTCATAAAAACTTATTACTGAATCATAGCATAATATTTAAAAACATGTTAGACATGTGGTTTTTGACTTCATAGAAAAAACGGGAGAGATCGAAAATTAATAGTTTAATATGAAGTGGAATAATAATAACAAGAATATCAAAAAGAGATCAATAAATTTAATAGGTGCTCAGAAATCCTAAATTAAAAAAAAATCTGGAAAAAAATATGAACAATAAGACATGTCCCATAGAATCCTGATATGGTTATACTTAACCCTGTTCCAAGATTTAAAAAATTTTTAATATTTAATATTTCTGTTTTGAGAGAGACACGGAATGCATGTGGGGAAGGGGCAGAAAGAGAGAGAGACACAGAATCCAAAGTCGGCTCCAGGCTCCAAACTGTCAGCACAGAGCCTGATACTGGGCTCAAACCCACAAACCGTGAGATCATGACCTGATTCAAAGTCAGACACTTAACCAACTGAGGCACTCAGCCGCCCCAACCTTGTTCCAAAATTTAAAATGAGTCAATACTACTAAAGGGTGTTTTGACACAAAAAGCTCTTTTCTAGAGGAAATAAATATGCCTAATTTTCAGCACACTTAAAATATAATTAAATTTTCAATGAACTTAGTGTGTAACTTAGCACCAATGTTTTGAAAAGTTTAGTGATGTTGAACTGGCAGCCTTGAGTCAAATATCTTTGACTTTTAAACTGAAAATTAGAGAGTACACATACAGGAATAAAACAAAAACTAGATAGTAACTAATTCAGGTGGATTTCTGCCATTATCACTAACATTCATGGTATGAAAATGAGCAAAAGTGTCTTCACAAAGTACCGGATAAAAAGGTTTTAAATTGCTATGTGGTACTGAAATCAGTATGAAAAAGGGGTCTCAAATAATATAAATAATGCACAGGGTATCTTTGTAATAGAGGTCATATTTTCTGAATACAAATGGTAATTTGTAAATGTAATTCCTCTGTTTTCTAGAATATTTTTGATTTCTAATAGCACTCTGTCTACTCAAGCTATATTTGGAAGGTTGGGAATGAACCTCGGGCTTCTTTAGCATTAACCTTAGGAAGGATTCTCTTTAACTCTCCTATAGTGAAGCCATGATTGAGTTTTTAAAATTTCTTCTGGAAATGAGTCCTTTAAGCTGAGTCTGTCCAGTACTGGGGGAAAGCGCTATCTGGAAATTATCGGAATCAGAGTGAATAAAGGGCAAGTTCATACGATACACGTCTCAAGGCAAGTATTTGCAGGATGACTTAGTTTCCACAATTTAGATTAACATGGCAAAGTTCATGTTGGCCCAGAAACCTCAATCCTTGGCATTTGGCTCGGTGTTCTTTTGTTGCTCGCATGGCTTTGGTTCCTCCTAAGCTGTCCCAACATTCAGACAGATGCTTCAGGATCTTGCAGAGAAAACTCACCAACTAGCAGATCTTTTATGGAGACAAGATCCCAGCAGAGTCAGGGACTGACCCTGCACAAAGCAAGTCAGGAAGGCGACCTGGAGCTCAGGAGGGGCAAGCGCCCTCTGAGGCGTGGGCTGCCTCCCTTCCCTGAGACTAGAAGCTTCTCTCTGCGTGAGGGCAGTGGTGTCACAGATGGGTGTCTACTCCTTGTTCTTTGTTCCCTTGTCGCCATTTTCCTCTCCTAACCGACCTCTGGATCCGTCTCCTTCTCACTGCCACCAATAT
Organism: Suricata suricatta; assembly: GCF_006229205.1. Classification (NCBI taxonomy): domain Eukaryota; kingdom Metazoa; phylum Chordata; class Mammalia; order Carnivora; family Herpestidae; genus Suricata; species Suricata suricatta. The sequence goes on from NC_043714.1 coordinate 4,283,488, forward strand.
ATTTAGCGTGTTTCCATGATTTGTCCGTCTCTTCACCACTTTCTAACCCAAAATTTAAAATTAACATTTGAACCCACTCACCCCATTCCCTTTCTCATTCTACTTTCCCCAAATGCTCCTCTGGATGGGTGAGTGATCATCTTTGACAACTGGATTTCCGCCCTGTTCCTTCTGATTCATCTTCATGCTGTTGGAATGGCAGCATTTCCTGCCCTCTCCTCCACGAAGGTGACAGCCTGTCCTTCAGGTAAATTGTGTACTCAGCATGTCTCACTGTTTTCCGTTCCTTCCACTTGTGCTGGACGTGGAAATTCATCCCACATGGTTGTGGCGAGCTGTCCCTGGCAGTCATCTAGGAGTCATAGTTGACCTCTGCCTTCCACACTGTCTGGTCCTCACCAATGGCTAGCCATGGTCCTTTCGCAGCACCTGAACCCACACTTCTGTGAGTCCCTGCTGCTGCTGTGTAACTCTGACTCAGAATCTCCTCCTGGATTGACCCACAGCACCCTCCTCTGGTGTCCACACTGCAAATTTCACCTCAGTCCCAACATAGTTACTCTGATTCTGTTGGAATACATGCGCTTTCCAAAACTCACATCTCGTGCTATTCTTCTACCTGAAATTATTCAACAGCCCTCAACTAGACAAACTCTAAAATCTTTTGCATGACATTTGACACTTGACAACTGAGTTCCTGCCTGCATCTGGTCGTTCACCTTCCATGCTAGAGCCAGTTGCTCCCAGGGACTTTGCTGCAGGCTTCATATGGACGCTCCTGCTTGGGGACCCCTGGCCCTGTCACTGGGAGACCTTCCACGATACTCTTACTCTGTCCCTCTATTGTACCTAACATAATATTTTCTTATATTACACACTAGAGTAGAGTACTGTTTAGTTTTCTGATTTTCCTGCTGGAGTCTAGACACGGAGTCCTATGAGCATGGATCATCTCTTTTTTACTTGTATTTGTTTTTGTATATTTAACATAGAGTAAATTCTCAACATTTTCAGTGGATTATAATATATTTCTGAAAAGCTGAGGTCAAAATATATCTCCCACTATTCTTTCCTCAAGTAATATAATTATCAGCCATATTTTGAATAGCTGCAATTATCTACATGTCTCATAGTTCCAAAAAAATTTGAGTCATCAAACAAGAAATGCACATTATATCATTATGGTGAAGCTTAAACAGTAGGAGCTACACAGCACAGAATGGCTCGGTAGAGTTAGTGCTATCCTGACTGCTAGAGGAGACAAATGAAAAAGCCAAAATTAAAAGCACAGAAACATCATCTACCACTGGGTGTTATAGCTTAACTATTAAAAAAAAAAAAAAAAGGCTATTACTAGTGACTCTGGATTTGTTTCTGACTTTTTAAAAACTTTTAAATATTAAACAGTTCTTTTATATCAACCATGTTTTTTTTCCTACGGAGCATATTTCTCCTTGTACCATCAAACAAGGATTGCATGAAGACCCTGGTCAGGATTATCTTGGCCTTTGGATTCCATCAGGGTCATATTTAGAACTTGGCTTGAGCAAAACTCTGGCTCCCGCACACCCTTCCCTGACCAGCATTCTGCTTGGCAAAGCCTGCCAGGTGCCTGATTGCGCAGAGAAATGGGATGGGATCACTCAGTGTGACAGTCAGGAGAGATTTCACAGATCACAAGTGTTTGGAGAGACAAGTCAAAACCGAGCCATGGAAATGTGGCCTGCCATCTTCCCACTAAATGGGGGTGGCTTGCCAAGCAGGAGTCCAAGGTCACATGGCGGCACTGCTCTTTTGGACAGTAGCCCAATAAAAAGAAACGCCTCGAGGCATAGCACTGGGGTGTACAGTTTTTTGAGGGAAAAAATATCTGAACTCTGTTCTTTACCTGGTTAGCTAGCAAGCATGGGGAAGTTGGAGTTTAACATGACTTGGTGGATAATAAGCCTTTAAGTAATGACATTTTTATAGTCCGTCCTCAAAGGAGTACAATGCCAACTTTGTTGTGAGGCAGATGGTGGGGAAAAAGGTGGATGTGAATCTGATCATTTAGCAGGCAAATTAATTTATGTGACAATAACCAGCCTCCAAATTGGGTTTATTGACTCATTACATTTTCTCCCTATGAAATTTAGTAAAATGCCAAACTCTACATTTTAAAGGAGCTGAAGGTTATTTTCTCATTTTAAAAGGGGGCACATTCAGTATTAGTTGGGATCTGTATTAACAATATTTCCACTGCTTCAAGTTAGTCAGTGGCTCTTTTGTAGTTTAAGAGTAATGCATTTGCAATAAAATTATGGTCCCCAGGCCATCCTTAATCAATCTTAAAAATAATCAATTATTTAATTACTGGGTCGGTGTTTCTTTAGAAGTCCAAGTAATTTTCAAAACAAAAATAAAATAGACCAGTGAAACCTCAAATCATTTTGAAAAGTGAAAGAAAAGAAGGGAAAGGAGAACGTGAGGGAAATTTTAATGCCACTCTTAGTCACTCTTGGAGTCAGAGGAGTCTGCTTACTACAGAAAGTTTGTCTCATATGATCTGCTAAGGTTAACTTAATGCAAAGGAAAGACTTTTATTATAAAAAATGAAGACGAGAAACAGACACAGAGACACTATTGATTAAATAGTACAGTAGACTGTGCAATAAATTTCTATAAGCCGCATATTAGAATTGCTGGCTGGGTCCCTGCAGGAAAATATCAGGTGTACGTGTGGCTTTTTGAGGCCACCCGGCCGTGGCGTGCTGCCTGGTGCACTGGCAAGGGCTGACGCCTCTTTGGACAGGTGTCTGCTTTGCACACCAGGGCTCACCAATCCCAGGCTCCTGCACCTGCATCTCTAGACCCTTTAAAAGCCACGTCCTCTCAAAACTTTCTCACTGTAGCTTTTGCTTGTCTCCACAAGCCAAGAAAATTGGGTAGAAATGCCTTTCTGCCCGCAGTACAAACATAATTGGTAGAGTAAGCACACTTTCAATCTATTTTTTAACAAAAATATCATACAAGTACATCTTCATTGCAAACGTTTGAACAGTATAGATGGATATAGACTGGCAAGGTCATGCTCCCTTTTCCTGTAGAGATGATGCAAGGAGATGCCTTTGTATTTATGAGCACAGGGCTGTGCACATGCTGACTATCGGCCCTTTGTTTTTTAAATCAGTGGGCTGGGATTGCAAGGCTGTCCACGGACTTGTATTACTCGCAGAATCACCTGGGCATCCTTCAGGAGCCGGCACGCCACTAGGGAAGCTCTACTTTGGTCTTTTCCTAGCTGCATGATGTTCCGAAGTGTGAATGTATTCTATTTTGGGTAGTCAGGTTGTTCTGTTTCCTCCTCTGAGATGGACAAAAGGAGTCACATCTTCCCTGTGGTGGACAAGAACTCCAACGTTACCATTTTCTTATGTCTTCCTGCCCAGAGGGACAATCTGGCAGGAACCACTGGAAAACAAGTATAAAAAAGAACAGCAAGGACTAACATCCCATAATTTCTTTAGAAAGTAGTTTCTCAAGCAAATTACTTCTACAGAATGTTCTCTCCTGAGTGCGTCTTTGAAAACTCACATGCCATTGTCACCTCCTCCTGGTCCAGGGTCTCCCCTCTCCCCTGCTTTTCTGCTTCTGTCCAGCCTTGAGCATGACCCCCAGGCTGTTCCTCCGACAACCTGGATCATGGCACCTTGTGCTCAAAGCTCCTTGGTGGCTCCTTCACCAGAGGGACTGGGACTCACTCACTCGGGGTCTGCAGTCCCACCGGGAGTCAGGGGTGTGTAGGCTCCGCCACCCCAGCCGCCGGGCTGGGCAGTCACTGGTCCCGCCCCGGCCCTGTGTGTCTCAGTTTCCTCATCCGCGAAAGGAGGGATCTGACTGCATAACCTCCACGGTTACGTGCCATTGTGAGGCCGTCCGTCATTTCAGCAGTGATCAAAGAGCTGAGGAATTCTGTCTGCCATGCCAGCTCTCAGATCAGCAGTGTATTTCATCCTCACTCCAGCACAGTTTAAGATCTTTTGAAGGATTTTGCTTCCGTTTTAAACATATGAGTATTGATGTTTATTGAAATCTGAAAGCCGGATGGGACCCGGCTCATTTTCGCATTCTGGCACCACTCACAGCTAGTGACATGAGGGGTTTTTGCCAGCAAGGCCTGTTTTAATCAAAAGCTTTCATCTGAAATGCAATTCACAATTTCTGGGTGGTAAAGAATAATTCCCCCTGGGACGGATGTACAAAGCTGTGATACTGAGCGCTTTAAATACTTGCGACGGGAGGTAAAACCAATTTCATGGAATAAACTTGTATCCACTGCTCTTTGCAAGTCTCTCTCCTAAGGACGCGCGATGAAGAGGGTGACAGTCCTACCCTTGAATAGCTTGGAGTCGAGTGGCAGAGAGGCCATGAATGCTAGGACAGTAAGAGAATATAGTGACTGCACTGCAGGAGCCGTAGAATCTCTAGGCGTTCACAGGAGGCAGAAAAATGCCCTTGACTGGGATGCAGAGGGAAACGTTCTTGAAGAAATGGAGCTTGTGCTGCCTGGTTGTTTGCTTCGGTTTTGGTTCATAGCACGTAAGAGGCTGGAGGCAGAGGGAGCTGGAGCGAGAGTCAGGGTGCTGTTTTGGTGGGCTTGGCCTCCCCCACCCCAGGCGTGGTGGTCAGCGGAGTTTCAGGGATACAGTGCGTGAAAAGCAGACATCATGACCCTTCGATCTCATGTCCCTGGGGGTCTCATGTGGGAGAGCCGGGATGGCCGAGTTTCAGATCATAAGGAGAGAGCTGGAGACACCAGTCTTCACACCTCACTGTGTATGAAGTACATTGGCTCATGGCCAATCTGGCCACACCCAGTGAAAGGTTTTGCTGAGGTTTGAGCAGTGAGAGTCCTGCACTCCTCACACCCTTCTCCGCATTCGGAACCACTGGAGACGCAGAGGCAGAAATCAGACGGGTAGTCAAAATGTTATGATGCACTGATGCACGTGGATGGCATTCGGCCAGTAACCCCATGCCCCTCCTTCTCACCTCTCCCTTCCGCCTGGAGTGGACTCCACCTCCCAGGCAGGAGGGTTGACTGAATGCGGGAGTACCGGCTGCAAGCCTGGAGGTCAGGCAGCTACCGGCAGGGGAGGCGAGGGGAGGCGTCAGCAATGCAGAGGGGCTCGATGCTCCCCCAGGGCCCTCCAGTCAGAGAAGCCATCTGCGGGGAGTGCGTACGGGATTCAGGCAGAGGTGAGACGCCAAGGGTGTCTTGGGAAAGGTGCTCCCTGGAAATCTCCAAGGCACGAGGAACATTCCTTTGGGTTTCATTTTCTGCCATAGGCTGTAGTTTGATTTCTGGATGCAGGAAGTCATCGGTTTAATGTTTCATCATCAGCTTTGTGGTGGTTTTCATGGGCTGGGTGCTTGGGCATCCAGCTTAGCCCACATGCTACCTGTCACCTCAGCTCTACCAGCCCAGTCATTCCCTGCACCCCTTCTCTGCCCCAGGACAGTGCTGTTCCGAGGGTGATGACACCCTTCCTGTTCTAGTGTCCCCCTCTGGGCCTGCCCAGCTGAGAGTACAGATCTCCAGACATTACGCAGCACAACTAAAAGGCCAACTACAAATGCATCCTTCTACAACACCAGCAAATAAACATGCTCCCTATTTGACCACGGTGGGTTCTTGTACATTAAGACATTTCTAGGGAGAAAGTAGAAACCAGAAACGATCATTTCCATTTTTCATTCCTTTCAGTCTCAGCCAAAAGTCTTCCCTGTGATTCCTGGTAGCAGCTGTAGCTTGGGCCGTCTCTGCCAACCACGCTTCCTTCAGGATTTCATAAGTCCGGCCACAGCAAGGCAAGCCTTGGATCGTCCACTCTTGAGAGAATCCAGAGGGCTGATAGGACACATGCCACACTGCCAGCTCCATCACATCAAATGCATAGATACACATATGCATGCACTCATGGGCACACACACAAATGCACGACACATACACACCCACACAAGGCACAACGCACATATGCAAATGTAGACACAAGCACATGCGCACACACGTGCGCACGTACATAAGCAAATTGCGGTTAGTCTCACAGCTAACTGGAGCATGATGGCGCTGCAGAACCCCCCAGTGAGTGCGAGGTGGAACCTCGCTCTGGGCAGCGAGCTGAGACCAGGCAACGATAAGGTGATGTCCAGTGAAGAAGGGAAACCTAATCGTTCTTTGTTTCAATCTCACGCAGGTCACTTAGCGTCAGCTGCTGTGTGGATTTAGGTTTCACGGGAAGAATCTGCTCCTCAAGCGGGGGCAAAGCTCACCTACGTGTCGTGTTTCCCCTCAGTAGTTTGCACACTTCATTGTACGAATTAGAAGTTTGCACAAGCTGCACCCACGGACCCAAGACTTTATTGTGTGCTTGTGCCCTATCCAGTGTGATCAAACCTCTGTTTTGAGTGCCTCTGTTTTCCAAGCGGCCGTGAGTCCTAGGGTCGAGCTGAGGACTCAGGCAAACGACACGGTGTCTGCGCCTCCTGTGCTGCTACCACTGCCTCTTGTTGTTAGCGATGCGCTGACTGTCCCCTCAGGCCGGTGCCCCCCTGGGTGTTTCTTCCCTCAGAGAGTCACTGGTAGGTGAAGGAATGGGCCGATGTGGCTGAGCTGAGGTTCCCACAGAGGCCCAGTCCCTGTTACGGGCTCTCCCTCGGAATGTTTCTTGTTCTCTTTGGTTTTCCAGGCATTGCTTATCTCCTGGTTCTTCTTAAAAATCTTATTAAAAACATTTTTTAATGTTAATTCATTTTTGAGAGAGGCACAGGGACAGAATGTGAGTGGGGGAGGGGAAGATAGCAAAGGAGACACCGAATCTGAAGCAGATTCCAGGCTCTGAGCTGTCAGCACAGAGCCCAATGTGGGGCTTGAACTCCGGAGCCATAGGTTTATGACCGGAGCAGAAGTCAGATGCTTAACTGACTGGGCCATCCAGGCGCCCGTCATGATTCTTTAGTAACAGCATAAATACTTCTTTCTGCTATCTGAACTAGTGACGCGGCCTCTATGTTCTATTTTCACTGTTGTTACCTTGATCCTTTTGTTTGTTTTTTATTGAGGTAAAATTGGTATACAACATGATGTAAGTCTCAGGTGCGCAACATTATAATTTGACGTTTGTATACACTGCGCTGTGATCACCCCCACACATCTCATTTCCATCTGTCACTACCCAGCTGGGCCCTTTCACCTATTTCTCTCCTAATCCCCTCCCCCACTGGAAACCGCCAATCTGTTCTCTGTATTTCTGAATTTGTTTTTGTTTTGTTTGTTCGTTTTGTTTTTTAGATTTCACACATACATGAAATCATATGGTATTTGTCTCGGTCTGATTTATTTTACATAATACACTCAAGTTCCATCCATGTTGTCACACACGGCAAGATTTCATTTTTTACATGGCTGAATAGTCTTCCATTGTGTCTATCTATCTATCATCCATCTATCCTACATCTTCTTTATCCATTCATCCATCAGTGGACACTGAGATTGTTTCCAAATCTTGACTATAATAAATATGATGCAGTGAACATAGGGGTGCATATATCTTTACAAATTAATAGTTTTATATTCTTTGATGAATAAGCAAAAGTGAAGTAGGTAGATCATTTGGTAGCTCTGTTTTTAAGTTTTGGAGGGCTCTCCATGCTGTCTTCCACAGGCTGCACCAATTTACTTCCCATCCGCCGGGCATGAGGTTCTCTTTTCTCCACATCCTTGCCAACATTTGATTTTCTTGTCTTTTGATAATAGTCCTTCAAAGAGGTGTAAGGTGAGACTTCATTGTGGCTTTGAATCGCCTTTCCCTGATAATTAGTGATGCTTAATACCTTTTCATGTGCTTATTTGCCATCTGTATGTCTTCTTTGGAAAAATGTTCAGGTCCTCTGCCCATTTTTTAATTGAATATTTTTATTGTTAAGTTGTGTGAGTTCTTTACATATTTTAGATAATTAACCCCTTATCAGATGCATGATTTACAAATGTTTTCTATTCAGTGGTTTGCCTTTTTGTTTCACTGATGGTTTTCTTTGCTGTGCAGAAGATTTTTAGTTTGACATAGCCCCACTGTTTATCCCTGCTTCACTGTCCCTTGCCTTCGGAGTCACATCCAAAAAATAAATAAATAAATAAATAAATAAATAAATAAATAAATAAATAAATAAAAAAGAAAGAAAGAAAGAAAGAAAGAAAGAAAGAAATACAACTGATGTCAACTAGCTTACTGCTATGTTTTCTTCCAGGACTCTTATGATTTCAAGGTTTCACATTTGAGTTTTTAATTCATTTTGAATTAATTTCTGTATATGGTGTGATTTTGTGTAATTTATGTGTATAGTGGTCTTCATTCTTTTGGGTGTGGCTGTCCCCTTTCCCACATTTATTGATGAGACTGTCCTTTTCTCATTGTATGTTACTGGCTCCTCTAGTTTAAATGAGTTGACTATATGTGTGTAAGTTTATTTATGGACCCTTGATTCTGTCCCATCGATCTGTGTGTGTTTTCTGTTTTTACACCAATACCAAATTGTTTTGATTACTATAGTTTTGTAGTTCAGTTTGAAAATGTGGAGCATGACACCTTCAGCTTTGTTCTCTCTCAAACTCACTTTGGCTATTTGGTATCTTTTGTGGTTGCATACAAATAGTAGAATTATTTGTTCTAGTTGCGTGAAAAATTCCATTCGGATTTTGATGGGGATTGCATTGAATCTGTATATTGCTTTAGGTTATATGGACATTTACTAATGTTAATTGTTCCAATAAATGTGCATGGACTATCTTTCCATTCATTTCTGTCTTCTTCAATTTCTTTTATTAATGTGTTGTAGTTTTTAGTGTACAGGTCTTTCACCTCCTAAGTTAAATTTATTCTTAGATTAAAAAATTTTTTTATATATTTTATTTTATTTTTGAGGCACAGAGAGAGACAGCATGAGCAGAGGAGGGTCAGAGAGAGAGGGAAACACAGAATCTGAAGCAGGCTCCAGGCTCTGAGCTGTCAGCACAGAGCCCGACATGGGGCCCAGAACCACGAACGATGAGATCATGACCTGAGCAGAAGTCAGGCACTTAACCGACTGAGCCTCCAAGGTGCTTCTATTCTCAGATTTTTAAAAATGTGATTATAAATGTAATTGTATTCTTAATTTATCTTTTTGGAAGGTTGTTAGTAAAAGAAATAAAACCAATTTATGTATATTCATTTTGTATCCTGTAACTTTACTGAATTTAGTTTTTAGTTCTGACAGTTTTTGATGGAGTTTTAAAGGTTTCCTACATATAGAATTCTGTTATCTGCAAAAGACACTTTTACTTGTTTCTTTCCCATTTGGGATGATTTTAAGTCTTTTTCTTGCCTAATTGCTTCTGCAAGGACTTCCAATAGTATGTTGAATAAAAGTGGTGAGAATGAGCATACTTGCCTTGTTTATAATTTTAGAAGAAAAACTTTCAACTTTTCACTGCTGAGTATGATGTTAGCAGTGGGCTGGTCATATAGGGCCTTTATTATATTGAGGTACATTCCCTCTATTCCTACTTTGTTGAGAGTTTTATCATAAATGAATATTAAATTATATTAAGTGTTTTTTCTGCATCTCTGGGGTAATTATATGAAATTTATCTTTTGTTAATGTGGTGTACTATGTTGATTGATATATGCATGTTGAACCATCTTTGCATTGGTGGAATAAATCCCCTTTGTTCATGATGTAGTATCCTTTTAATGTATTGTTGAATTTGGTTTGCTACAATTTTGATGAGGATTTTTGCATCTATATTCATTAGAGATATTGGCCTATAACTTTCTTTTGTTTGTGTGTATCTTTGTCTGGCTTTGGTATCAGGTTAATGCTAGTCTTGTAAAATGAATTTGGAAGTATTTCCTCCTCTTCAATTTTTTGGAAAAGTTTGAAAAAGATTGGTATTAAATATTCTTTGAATATTTGGTAGAACAGTCTGTTTCTTGTACTTTTGTTTGGAAGGTTTTTAATTACTGATTCAATCTCCTTGCTAATAATATTTCTTCAAATATGTTTTCTGGCTCTTTCTCTTTTCTCTTATTGGAATCCTTGTAATGCAGATATTATTCCACTTGATATAGTCCTATAGGTCCCTTAAGCTATTTTAAAATATTTAAAATTCATTTTTTCTTCTTGCTTTGTCCTTGATTTCTACTATGCTCTCTTCCAGCTTGCTGACTCATTCCTCTGCTTCCTTCAGTCTGCTGTTGAACCTCTATAGTGTATTTTTCAGATCAGTTATTGCATTCTTCAGCTCTGTGACTTCAGTTTGGTATTTTCTTGTTTTCTAGCTCTTTGTTGAAGTTATTACTGTGTTCACACATCCGTCTCTTGGTTTGATGCGCTTCTTTATGACCGTTACTTAGAACTCTTTTTTTTTTAAATTAACATTTATTTTTGAGAGAGAGAGTGAGGATGGGGCAGCAGAGAGAGACACACGCAGAATCTGAAGCAGGCTCCAGGCTTCGAGCTGTCAGCACAGAGCCCGATGAGGGGCTCCAGGTCATGAATGGTGAGATCGTGACCTGAGTGGAAGTTGGACGTTTCACCGACTGGGCCATGCAAGCGCCCCCTAGCTTTTTTTTTTTTTTTTAATCAGAACTTTGTGATTGTCTAAGTAGCCTGATTTGTTCTTCATAGGTCTCAGTTGTTGAGGGTGTGCCAAGACCCGCGAGTGTTTTGAAAGGCAGGATCTGAGACAGGGATAATTCAGGCTAACTGTAAGCCAAATCAGGCAGCAGCTTGTGTGTGTGTGTGTGTGTGTGTGTGTGCGCGCGCGTGCACACGCTCAGATTTTAAGGTACGTAAATATAGTTTTGTGGGAGTGCCTATAATTGTCAACTCTGCTGAAGTGTCCCTTAGCCAACAGTTGTAAACATCGTTGCTTTAGATAAGTGTATAAACTCCTTTCTGGGAGGTGTCAGCAAGCTATGGTGAGGCCAAGGCAGGGCACTATAGGGTGTCCTCCTGCGCACATTCCTCGGGGCACCGGATAGGTGGCACACCTGAAGCCTGCTGCGCAGGAGGAAGCAGCGGACAAAAAGCCTTGTTTCACATGCAGACTAGGGGTGCGTTTCAGTCTGCTGTCTGTGCAGCGCCCCGGAGGGAGCAGCCTGCCAAAGATTGCCTCACCAGTTATTTCAGACCCATAGTGTCCAGAAACATAATCCTCCCTGGCCACCAGAGCCAGGTGCTCAAAGGGCATCCCCTAGATGGACTGCACACACTGCTGCCTGTGGTGGGTGAGCTATGGTTATGGCATGTGGGGACAGGCACTCCTGCTAGAGCTCGCAGATTATGGCAGGTGAAGGCACAAAAATAGCACCTGCCAGCACTGGCCACAATGAGGCCGGAGAACACAAATTGTGACCACCAGCACCTCTGTCCCCAGGCAGAGTCCCAACATGTTCCTGCGTCGCTAGCAGGTGCTTTTAGATTAAGAAATGAGTCTCTTTTGCATATGGTCTAGGTGCCTTTCAAATTAAGATGGATTTTCTATTTCCTACCGCCCCGTGGTTCTCCCTGCAGTAAGCTCTGTTGGTTTTCAAGGCCAGATGCTATGGGGTCTTGTCTCTTTGGTGTAGGTCCCAAGGGTAGAATACCTAATGTGGGGCATAAACCCTTCCCTCTTCAGGGAAAACCTTCATATGATGAGATCCCTCCTGATTGTGGGTCCCTGGCGTCTGGAGTGGGGTTTCTCGCTAGGCCACATCTCCACTTCTTATACCCATCTTGATGTGACCTTTTTGTCCCTTTTGTCCATGTGCCGTTCAGGTCCTTTCCAAAGGGATCTGTTTCATATATAGCTGTAGATGCATTCTGTTTGTGGGAAGATTGAGCTCAAGATCTTGATTTTATTAAACGTTTATTTATTATTTTTGAGAGAGAGAGAGAGTGAGCACCAGGGAGGGGCAGAGAGAGAGGGAGACACAGAATCCGAAGCAGGCTCCAGGCTGTCAGCACAGAGCCCGACGCGGGGCTCAAACCCAAGAACTGTGAGATCACGACCTGAGCTGATGTTGGACTCGTAACCAACGGCGCCGACAAGGTCTTCCTATAACAGCATCTCAAACCTTCCTCTCTTGCTAGTTAATGAAAGATTTTGTTGAGTTTTTAGCAGTTTAGCTTACTTCATAAAGATGGATCCCTTCCCTTTCCTATTATAGGTCATGTTGGGCAATTTTGCTGGAACTCAATGTTTCATTTCTTTTATATTTTTCATTATTTTTAGACTTATATTTTCCCATATGTCCTTAAATTTTGCTTCATCAGAAAAAAATGACGTCATGGAATTCTGGATCTACCTGGAGTACCAATGTTTAAACAGCTCTAGCTTACCAACTTGTGCTGATGCCAACAGGCTCTCACCTGGGTTATTTGCCATTTATACTCATCTCCAACTCAGAGCCAGGCTTTTCAGTAAACCAGTGGTTCCTAGAGTAGTTCCCAGACCAGCAACATCAGCATCCCCTGAGAACTTGCTAGAAATGTAAATTATTGGGCCCTACCCATACTTACTGAACTAGTAATTCTGTGGGGTAGGGCTGTGGAGTTCAAACCAGCCCTCCAGGTGCTGTTGACTTGCACTCAATGTCTTAGTGAGTAAAGGCTGATATAAGAAAAATACTGCAGATTATGTCATTTAAGTAACAGAAATCTATTTCTTATGGTCTGGAGGCTAGAAAGGCCAAGACCAAGGTGCTAGCTGATTCAGTTCCTGGTTAGAGCTCTCTTACTGCTTTGCAGATGGCCACCTTCTAGCTGTGTCCTCACCAGGAGGGTAGAGAAGTCACCTCTCTGATGTCTTTTCTTAGAAGGGCTCCAGTCCCATTGATCTAGGCTCAACTGTCATGACCCAATTACCCAAAGGCCCCATTTCCAAACGCCATCACATTGGGGGTGAAGGCTTCAACATATACCTTTTGAAGGACATAAGCATTTAATCCTTAGCACTCAATTTTTTGGGCCATCTCTTTCCACAATATTCAGGTTCTGAATAACTCACTCATGCTGGCTTTGAGAAAGGCCTTTCTCCTTTTTTTGGCCATACTGAAGACAACTGCAGGATTAATAGACGTGACAGCTCCTCTTCTTCAGAGTGCTGGCACAGAAGCAGTTGTGGTAGTACGAGGCTCCGGGGAGGATTGTTCCCCAACCAGTTCTAGTGGTTTATGTAGAGTAACCCACTGGTCTTCATGACGGGCTGACTGACATAGGTCCTCCCATCCTTGGCAACTACGTTTTTTTTCTTACCGTCTCCATAATTGTGCTTTTTTCTAGAACCTTTTATAGTTAGAATCATACAGTAGGTAGGCTTTCTATATTGACTTCCTCTACTTAGTAATATGCATGTTTCCTTCACGCATTTTCATGGCTTGATAGCTCATTTCTCTTTAGAACTGAATAGTGTTTCATCGTCTGGATGTATTATGGTTTGTCCATTCACCTACTAGTTTTATACTCATTTTCCAGATAAGAGAGCTGAGACACAGAGGATCAACAACTTTCCCAAAGACACATAGTTAGTGGGAGACAGAGGCAGAGCGTGGCCTGGGACAGCCTGCCTGTGAAGTCATGATCGTCACCAAAGGAAATGTGCTCATTCATGGTTAACCTACTTCCTGAAATATCTCTATTCTTTTTCTCAACAAATATTTACCAACCCCTCAGAAACTGGTCTTCTTTCTTTTTTAATTTTTTAAAATTTATTTTATTTTAAAATTATTTTCTTAGTTTTTGTTTTTTTTTCAGAAATTAGTCTTCTGAGCCATGTTTACTCTTATAAAAAGAACTCATGTACATACTTGTTTGAAATTAGATTATCAAAAACTTCAAAACCCTATAGAACATCTTTTGTACTAATTAGGTTGCCTTAGGTTGTTGACAGAACATCTCACAAAAGGTTGCCACACTCTGATGGCCAGTTGGGGTCAGGCATTTCCCCCTGCACATAATTGAAGGCATGCAGCACCTAAAGACCACAGGTTTTGGAGGATGATGACCATGTGATGGAATTTTGGCATTCCTAGTTATGATCTATTTGCTAATAGGAAAGTAACAGCCCCGAGTTTAAGTTTTCTAAACATAGCAAAAACAAAAGAAGGAAAGAAGAAAGGAATAAAAAAAAGGAAGGAGAGAGAGAGAGAGAAAGAAACAAGGAGAGAGAGAAAGAGAGGAGAGAGAGAAAGAGGGGAGAGAGAAAGAAAGAAAGAAAAAAGAAGAAAGAAGAGAGGGAGAGAAAGAGAAAGAGGAAAGAGAGGAAGAGATAGAAAGAGAGGAGAGAGAGGGATAAAGAAGAAAAAAAGAAAGAAAGAAAGAAAGAAAGAAAGAAAGAAAGAAAGAAAGAAAGAAAGAAAGAAAGAAGGAGGGAGGGAAGGAAGGAGGGAAGGAAGGAAGGAAGGAAGGAAGGAAGAACATCCACATTTTCCTAGGCTTGTGAAGATGAAATGAACAGGTAAGATGAAAACAATCTGGCATAAGCTTTGTAAGAAGGTGCTCAGCCCACATTGCTTTTCTCCTTTCACCCAGCGGCTGAGTGTGTCTGCTGGGTCTCGTGACTTTCATGTAGAACAATCCTGTCCACGGGCTTCTCTTCTCTTACATCAGAGCTAGGACTCACCACTGAGTTCCAGGGGTTGTTAGAGCATGACGTATCTAAGAGATCTTTAAGCGAGAGAGATTCTTTGGTAGTAAGTCCCCAAGCCATAGAAAATAGGAGTGTTAGATGGGTGCTCAGGATATAATGTGATTTCCTTAAGGACAGTATGTAAAATATTCCATTTCTACATTCATAAAAATAACAATGATTGAATATATTTTTACATGTATAAAGAGGAATAGAATCATTCTATTTGAATTCGAGTCCATCTAAAGAAAACAGTGTCAAGGCAAAGGGCAGACGCTTGGTAACTTGAACCTCACTGACGCAGGCCTCGGCTTGTTCCTGGAGATGGAAGTGTGACCTGGACATCAGGGCCATATGCTGGATGGCCTTGCCTGGTGGCTTGCGGCACTCTTCGCCTGCTGGTGGACTCGTCAGAACGGTTTGCTGTCAGCAGAGCAGCATTGCCCTTATTAACTGTTGCCAAAGCTACTTCCAAAATGCCAGGAGACGTGCTGGGGTCTAAACTTGGCAATCTTAGGGAGTCAAGGTGAGTATTTTCTTTTCAGTTGGGTATCCAATCATTTATTTCTCTCTCCGTAAATATTTATCACATTCTTTGAGTCAGCTAGCATAGTTCGCGTTGAATCAGAATTGAAAACGAGGATGAAAATCATCATCTTGAATGAAAAGAAAAGGGCTTTTTTCAGAAAGTGGCAGCACGTAGGAGCTCCCTGCCTCTGCCCACTGATGAGAGTGTGGGCTTTGCAGAGTGCTATGTAATTCGTGACGAGCTGAATTGTGTCCCCCTAAATTCACACTTTGAAGCCCTAACCCTCTGTCCCTGAGAGTGTGACTGCAGTGGGAGACAGGATCTTGAAAGAGTTAACTAAGTTCAAATGAGATCATAAGGATGGGCCCCAAGCCAACATGACTGGCAGCTTTATAAAAGAAATATTTGAACACAGAGAAAGGCATCAGAGAGAAGATGGTCATCTGCAAACCGAGGAGAGACTTCCAGAGAAACCAACCCTACGGACACCTTGATTTCTGACTTCCAGCCTCCACAACTATGAGAAATAAGTTCCTGTTGTTTAAGTCACACAGGCTGTGGTATTTTATTATGGCAGCTCTCAGAGACTAACACAGTAACACATACATTCACTTTTTCACTTCTGCTCTGAGTGAACTATAGGTAGGGAGTCATTTACCCTGATTTAACCTCATAGTTTCCCCTTTTCCAGGAAACTAAGGAGAAAACATGTTAGATTTGTCTCTGAATCCTTTCATCCTACCAACTGTTATATTTTATGAGAATAGCAATGGATAAGTCATAGCTCTGGGTTATTTCCAATATTTAAAAGAAAATTCACTATGATTCATCTGTAATTTTTCAAAAAATAAACATGACATATACATTCCACTAAATTAGAGAATGAAGGAATTTAGCATTTGGAAGAACCACTTCCCACTTATTGAAGCAAAACTCTTCAACAGAGAAAGTGTTTTAAGAACCTTAGGGAAATATTTACTAAGATAAAACCAAGCAGTGTTCATAAATTAGAATGTAAATTCACTTTGCTTCAACTTCTGCAATTGCTTCTGAAGCGATGATTTTACAAGAGTTTTAATATATACTTAGATGACTATTTCATCTTCCAGACTAGATTATAATCAGAACTGACGATACTACAAAACTTATTCTTGCTATTGGAATGTTGAGAAGTTCCTGGATCATAAAATAACAATGTTATCTCTCTGTTGGTTGAAGTTGGCCATTCAAAAAGCCTAAAAATGGCCCAAATAAGTGGTGACTATTTTCCATACTCATGTATAATGTTATATGGATTTATTAAAAAACAGATGGTGGAGTTATTAATTATCTGAATATCTAATGAATGACAGAAGAAGCCTAAAATTTTTTTATGAAGATAACAATGATACCCTAAAAGCTTCCTTTAATGTACATTCACCTGTATATGTCAGAGACTTTTAAACAGTTTTATTTTTTTAGTGTTTATTTATTTTAGAGAGAGAGAGAGAGAGCAAGCACAAGTAGGGGAGGGGCAGAGAGAGAGGGACAGAGGACCCAAAGCAAGCTCCGCACTGACCACAGAGAACCTGATGTAGGGCTCGAATTCACAAACTGTGAGATCATGACCTGAACCTAAGTCAGGCACTTAACTGACTGAGCCACCCAGGCGCCCTTGGACAGTTTTATACAGACATATTTAAAAGGATTTCCGGGGTGATTTTTTGATTGCTTACTTTTGAACAAGTAAAAACCAAAACCCATAGCAGCTAATAGCAATTATTACAAAAAGATTTCAGTCAGCACGAAGTACAAAAGAAAAGAGAACATGTCCAAGTTTCAGCCAAAGAATGTGATGTAAACTTTTGATTCTTATTCATACCCAGGCATTTTTTTTCAGACTTCTTGTTATGTAATTAAAATAAAGGCCAATGAACAAGAGAATTAAAGCATATAAGAACAAAATGTGTCTATATCAGCTTATTTCTTAAGCTGGATTCAGGATACATGAGTGTCTATTAAATTATCCTTAAGACTTCCTGGCATGCCTTGGGGTGGCCGGGTGGCTCTGTTGGTCAAGCTCCAGCTTTGGGTCAGGTCTGATTTGATGGTTCCTGAGTTCACCACCCATGTTGGGTTCTATGCTGACAGCTCAGAGCCTGGAGCCTCTTTCAGATTCTATGTCTCCCTCTCTCTCTGCTCCTCATCTGCTCATGCTCTCAATTTTTCTCCAAAATAAATAAACATTAAAAACATTTTTAAAAGATTTTGGCATGTCTGAAATATGTCATAATGACAAAAATAAGAGTAATATCTTCCCAGCTTTTTAAAATTGCCTTCTTTTGTGGATCACTCTTAACACCATCCCTGTGCAGTCGGCCCCTGTAGGTGGAGAAGCAAGAAGGAAGCCGGCCGGCCCACCCTCAGTGTGAACAGTTAGAAGAACCATCTGGCTACATCATGCCCATTATTTTTCTTCTGCTTGGGCGCCATTTGAAAATGTGCTAGGACACTCTCTCGCCTTGAAAGGTACAGTAGGGAATCAAAACAGTTTTTTGATGATGGGACTCTCATAATACTTAAGGGAGCTCTTGTGGGATTTTAGAGGTTTTAAAAGAGGGAGTCTTTTGATACGGAAGTAGAAAAAGCATAAAAGCCACTGTCAGAAATACCCATTACTAGTTATTGGTTAAGGCAACTTATTTTGTTTAGAATGTTAGGGGGAAAAAAGGGGTGTTAAGATGGGAAATTATGGAGCTTCTTAAATATAGAGGATAAGTAACATTTCAGTAGAGAAATTTTTTAAATGTTTTATTTACTTTTGAGAGAGAGAGAGAGAGAGAGAGAGAGAGAAACAGTGTGAGCAGACGAGGGGCAGAGAGAGAGGGAGACACAGAATCTGATGCAGGCTCCAGGCTCTGAGCTGTCAGCACAGAGCACGACTCAGGGCTCAAACCCACAAACCGAGAGATCATGACCTGAGCTGAGGTCAGAAGCTTAACCCACTGAACCACCCAGGTGCCCCGAGAAGCCCTAAATTTAAAGTCTTGCCATATATATGCAAAATCATTTAAATCGTGTTGTTCCACAGTTACCAAAAACCTATTTTATACTAGAATAGGTGGATAATAGAGAACTTCCATCTAAATAAAAATTGGGTGGTTTCCACATGAGTTGTCCATCCTTTTTGCTTTTGGCTAATCTTATTTATCATTCACTTGATATTATATTGATAGTCATTGGTAAACCAACCTTGGATTACTGGGGTGCACCCCACTTGGTCATGGTATACAATGTGGTTTATGTTTCTGGTTTCAGCTCACTAGTATTTTTGAGGCTTTTGTATCTATATTCATAAGATACATTTGTTCGTAGTTTTTTTATGATTATACTTTTCTTAGACATCTTAGGATATCTTTCTCTGCTTTTGGTGTCAGGGTAATGACTGGCTTCATAGAATGTGTAGGGAAGTGTTCCCTGCTGGGGGATAGATTATGAAGAATCCATATTAATTTTTAAACATTTGGTAGAACTCACTAGTGCAACTATCTGGGCTTGCATGTTGCTTTCAACATATATTTTTTAAATTAAATTTTTTAGTAACTTAATCTCCTTACTTGGAATAGGTCTATTCAGATTTTCTATTTCTTTTTGAGTCAGTTTCAGTAGTTTTTGTCTTTCTATGAATTCACCCATTTTATTTAATTCACCTAGTTTATTGAGAAAACTATTTATATTATTCCTTAATAATCTTCTTTATTTTTAAAAGGCTGGAAGTCAGATCTCTTTTTTCATTTCTGAGTTAATATTTTTGTATTTTTGAATCTACAATATGTTTCCTATAGACAGCATACAGTTGAATGTTTTTAAAAACTAGTCTGACAGTCTCTGCCTTTTGTTTATTTAATCTATTCACATTTAATGTTACTATTGAATATAGTTGGATTTATGTGTGTCATTTTATTATTTGTAAGTGTCTTATTTCTTTTCTGTTCCTCTATATGGCCTACCTACTTTCTTTGCATTAAGTGAATATTTCCTAACGTAATTTTTGATTTAAAAAATTTTTTTTCACTATTTTTTGAGTTGCTTCCTTAGTGGTTGCACTAGACTTACAATATATGAGAATTAGTTTCAGATTTATACTAACTTAGTTTCAGTGAGATATAGGAATGTTACTCCTATGTAGCTTTATTTCCTTTTTCTGCTTTCTGTGTTATTATTGTTGTACATAGTTCATCTATAAATGTCACAAATGTAATAATACATGGGTACAAATGATATAATTTTATATCTTTTAAAGAGCTGAGACAGGAAAGGGGAATAAGTGTATATTTATAGCTTTTGTTATGCTAACCTTATTTTTTTACCATTAGTGATTCCCTTCATTTGTTCCTGTGGTAATTTCCAGAGCGTATGCAGCTTTGCTCTCATCCTTCTCTGTTGTGTCACTATTGGGGCAAACATTTCAATATGTTATAGGTCCAAATACATAATCTATGTCTACATATTGTTGTATATATTGATTTTTAGATCAGTTGATAAGAGAAAGGAGAAGTACACATTTATGCTGTCTTCTGTAGATCCATAATTACCTTTACCAAAACTCTTGTTCTTCATGTGGATTAAATTACTGTCACTTGCTTTCAGTCTGAAGAACTTTCTTAACTATTTCCTGTAAGGTAGGTCTGCTATCAACATTTTGTTTTTCTGGGCTTGTTTTTATGGGAATGTCTATATTTCACTTCCATTTCTAAAAGATAACTTTGCTGATTATAGGATTCTTTGTTGATGTTTTTGTCTTTGAAAATATTAACCATTTTTTCCTGACTTCCATTGATTCTGATGAATCAGATAAGACGTCTGCTATAATCTTATTAGGGTTCCCTTCTAAGTAAAGCTTTGTTTTTCTCTTACCAGTCACTTCTGATCTCCAGGGCTTGTCTCTGCAGGTGGGAAATCTCCACTGTATGAGTCCTGTATGGGCTGAGAGACATCCAGGTCCCCCAGGTCCATTGTCTGCAACCAAGGCAGAGTCTCCATTCCACATCTGAAGACTGGGTGAAAAGAGAGAGCCCCAATACGTTGGCTGTGCCCTTCTGTAACTTAGCTTCTTCCTCAGGTTTTGGAGAACAGGAGGAGAAGTGCTGATATCTTGCTTCTCCCAGGAAGATACCTTAGCTGTCCACCAGGGTTGCTGGAGAGAGCGGGAGTGCTGCGTTCTTGGCTGCCTGCATCTGGAGTGGAATTTCCATCTGGTTGGAAGGAGAAAAGGGAGAGAGAAGTGGGTCTTGGTTCAAATACCATAGACTCTTGCTATTCTGACAGAGTTTTAGCAGGTTTTTTTGAATAAATGTTTCTTCACTTAGTGTTTCACCTTAGGACTATTTCCAGAGGATTTAAATGGTGTCTTTTTATAATTTTTCCCCAATTCCACTGTGGGATGGGTCTGTGGAGCCCTTCACGTGTCCAGGCCAAAGTGGACCTTCTATGCATGTCCCTCTAAGGCTTCACTTTTCACCAAGTCTTTACTGATAGATCCATAGATTATTTTAGACTACCGTCACTGGCTTAATTGTACCTCTCATGCCCAAATTCATATGTTGAACTCCTAACCCCAAGTGCTGCATGGTGTGACAGTATTTGGAGATGGCCTTTGAAGAGGTAATTAAATTAAAATAAGACGATGTGGTTGGGGACATAATACACTGCAATCTGTGTCTTTGTAAGAAGAAAAAACACCAAGAATGCATACACATAGAGGAAAGGCCATGTGAGGGCAGAGCAAGAAGTCAGCCATCTTTGAGCAAAAGAGAGGCTTCATAAAAACCAAACCTGCTGACACGTTGATTTTGGACTTTTGGCCTCCAAAACTGTAAAGAAATACATTTCTTTTGATTAAGCCACCCAGTTTGTGGAATATTGTTAGCAAACTAATACAATGACTGTGATAATTTAGCCTCTTCATATTAATATTTTCTTATATTATCAGTGTGCCAACATCTTGTCATGTCCTCCTATTATCACCAAAACCAAACTCAACCAAACCAAACCAAATGACAAATCCCGGCAGTCTCCACCAGCCTACAGTGGAAGCGGTGAGAAGTATTTGTACTTTCAGATGGTTTTGTGTGTCTTTTTGGGCTAACTCCTCAAAGAAGCAAACCCACTGGACCTCTTTTCTGCAAATTTGATGGAATGATTAAGATATCTGAGGTTTGTTAACTCACTCTTACCCTATACACACACTATTTCTATGGGTTGGAAAAAAAGAATGTTAACTACTCAAAAATCCTTAATATCTTTTGACTTTCTTTCTTTAATATTCTCTCTTCAGCACAATAAGTAGTGTGAAGCCATGCCCCTTCCTTTGGAAGAGGCTCTTGCATAGTTTTAACTACTTTTACGCATTGGTGTTATTTATATTACCAAGTTTCAGAAAACATGATGTTGTTTCCAACTTCATTCTGCCATTATCTCATTGTTATTTCATTCTGCCTTCTTGTTTCAGAGGAGCCTCTCAAATAAGAGAAAGATGGTGCAAAGTTGGGGTTCTGTCAGCCTACTTCCAGGAAACTTTGATTTTACCTGAGGCAAACCAGAGTGTCCTAAAACTTAGCTCCTGTATTTCTGACACTGGTATGGGGTAACTGTAATAATATCTCTGTTTCCTACTCTATAACTTTGGGGCACCTGGTGGCTCAGCTGCTTAAGTAGACAACTCTTGGCTTCAGCTCAGGTTATGATCTCGTCTCACAGTTCTTGAGATGGAGTCCCATGTTGGGCTTTGCAGTGACAGTGAGGAGTCTGCTTGGGATTCTCTCTTTCTCTGACCCTTCCCCACCTGTTGGTCTCTCTCCTTTCTCTCTCTCTCTCTCTCAAAATAAATAAACATTACAAAAATAAGAAATGTGTGACCTTATGAAAACACACTTCTGACCCGCACCAGCAGTGTAATCTACCCTTCCATGACTCAAATTTTATAATGGGAATTAACAGTCCAGGAGCAGCACTGGAGCTAAATAGCACAATTGTGCCATCTGTTTCAATGCCACAGTTTTGGGTATTACTACATGGTATACTGAAGGATTATTTTAAGAGGGGCAGTTTATGATGAAGCCTTCTAATAGTGCCTCTTTACTAAACTAATTTGATATTTACAAATGCCTGGGGGTGGGGGCAAAGCCACTGAAATCGTATCACCACCTTCAGAAAGATTTTTAAAGGGCTTGTTTAATATTAATGTAGTGTACAATTACTTTTGAGCTCTTGCCAAGAGTGCCAGGATAATATAGGATATGAATGTCCCAGTGTGCCTGAAAATTATTTTAATTTACAAAACCCTACTCAAGCTGCTGTTTGTAGATTTAAACTTGAGGGCAGATTCTGCAAAAGGAGCAGAACATTTGCAAAACTATGCAAATATGCAGCCAAAGGAAGCCTCAGGCTTCCAGCACGTTAAAACACCTGAGATCGCGTGGTCTAGAGGGAAACATTACATAATATTCAAAAGGACAAGATGTTTCCGGGGCTGCAGATTTTGCAGGCGAGTTAAAAAATGGCTATCGGAGAGGGAAGCATGTTCCCTACATAGTTCTTCCTCGTGGGGTCCTCGCACGTGTGCCTTTTCTCCTGGTCCCTGTATGACTCAATTTCTCTCTCCTGCTCTCTTCAACATTTAATTCAGCTGCAAAAAACCAGCTCCCTTTGTTCTCCATCTCTTTCCAGATTATACTCTGAAGCCTTAATCTTTTCTGTAAAAAACATATTTTCCTGAACCAAGAACCATTTAGTCTGAGGCGAATGATGTATCTTCTTTAGTGTTAAAACACTAAACATTTTTAACATAGCACTATAGCATATCATCATATTGTCATGCTTACTGGAATTTTTTTGTTAAAATTATACAAAAATACAAATTATTATTATGCCAAAAGAAGAGAGTATAACATTTAAAACGTAAATAAGCAAAGCTGAATTAAAAACTCCAAACTGGAGCTAGTGTACATTTGTTAATGATCTTTCAGATATGCAGATAGTATTTTGAAGAGGGGAAGCAGAAGTTTAGTTTTCTCTGAAGTCTTGCCAGCTATTGGTTAATTCATGCAATAAGAATTTATTCTAACGTTAATTAAAGAACAACCACTAGGGTTTCTATTCATGGAATAGAAAATAGGTGCATTCTCTGTGGAATTATGTTAATTTTTTAAAACAGTCCCTATGATGTGTAGATGAATATTAATTTTAGTGCTAGTAATAAGTGCAATTTTTTAATTAGAAATATTTTGTTTTTGGGGCACCTGGGTGGCTCACTCGGTTAAGTGTACAGCTTTGGCTCCGGTCATCATCTCACGGTTGTGGGTTCGAGCCCTGCGTCGGGCTCAGAGCCTGGAGCCTGCTGTGGATTGTGGATTTTGTGTCTCCCTCTCTCTCTACCCCTTCCTTGCTCGCAATCGGTTTCTCTCTGTCTCTCAAAAATGAGTAAACATTAAAATTTTTAAAAAGAAATATTTTGATTTCATGGAAGTTTTGGACAAAACTAAAGAAACCTTGAATAGGAGCTTAATAAATAACACAGTGTTATATCTAACCAACAAAATACATAATATCAATACTGAAATGTGTATTGTTATATCCTCATTCCACAGAAAAAGGAAGAAGATTGCAGAGGAGTGAAGTGATGTCCAAAATCATGCGTAAAGTAACCACGTCAGGATTTCTGTCCATGTTCATCTAATTCTAAAGTTCATGCGCATGCCAAGTGGAAAAACAGCTGCTTAAAGGCCCTATGATCTCAATGGTAGTCAAAATAGTCACTTTAAAAGGTATGCAAGTCTAAACTGTATCCTTTGGAAGGCTGTGGCTCCTTAGTCTCTGGCCAGGATAGTGCATCTTCTCGTACCTGACACACAGCCATTGAACGTGGCCCATGTAGTCACCGTGTTCACTGTCCTACAATGGCACAGGGGGAAGAAGTCCCTTCATATAAAAATCAATAGTTTCTATTGTGGGAAGACCTGAAGATTAAACTTAGTTCTTTTGAAGACATTTTACTATTACCATTTTACTTAATCCTCATCCTGAGGCAGCAAAATGATATTATTCATATTTCTTGTTTGAGAAAATAGAACTGAAAGGTCAGAGACTGGATCACAGAGCTACTGTGGCCGAAATGGACTCGATGTAGGTTCCATACTTTACCAATCAAATGGACGGCTTTAGTTCTGGACAAGAAGAAAGAACTGGTTGGTAACGTGAGAGTGGAATGTTGGAGGAGCATTTGTTAAAGTATGCCCGGTGCTGCAAAACAAATGACCCCACAGCTTTGCAGTCCAAGACCACAGCCATTTAATATGCGCTCATGAGTCTGTGGCTGGGGACTCAGACAGGGCTCAGCAGGGCGGTTCATCCAGTTCCACGTGGTATCTTCTGGGACTGGAATGTCTAGGATGTTCTTTCCACTCATTTCTAGTTTCTCAGCTGAGATGGCATCAATTACTGGTTGGGACCATCAGACTAGGCTCCAGACTAGCATCTCTTTGTTGGCTGTGTTTATCAGTTTCCCTCTGTGTCGTCTTTGTCTCTTTTGCTCTTGTTCTCACTTTTGTTCCCTGTGGCCTGTCCACATGGTATCACACTAACTTTCCTCCTTATGGTTTCTGCAGCAGGCTGGCCAGACTTCTTACACAGAAGCTCAAGGATCTCCAAAGAACAAAAGTCAAAGCTTCCAGAACTTAAGAGACAGCAAAAAAAGAGCACAATATCTTTCTATCATATTCTTTTGACTAAATCAAGTCCTAGGCCCAGCCTGGATTCAAGGAGAAGCATGAATACTGAGAAATGTGGTTAAATGGAGGTACGAATTCAACAGACTACTACAGTCCACCTCCCGACCCTCAATGGCTCATATTTTCATCATATATATTATATACTTACCCCCTAGAATATCTTCCAAATGTCTCATTCTATTATGATCTAGGGCTCATGCTTGAGGTTACTGATCTCCTTATCTAAATTAGGTCTGGGAGCAGATGAAGCTCCATGGAAGTGGACCCTCTTAATATGAAGACCTGTGAACTCAAGATCCAAATTTTCTATCCTCCACTTTCTATCCAGCAGACTTCAGCGAGGCAGTAATAGGGAAAACTGGATACCTCTAATGATAAAGGAGGAAAATAAGAGGCCCGTAGCAGTCAATGATCTACAGAAATTCTGAAATCCTGACAGGCACATATTGCTAGTTCCACTTCTGCCATCTGGGGGTGTTTCTTCATGGACCTTGGCACCCCACTCTTTAGTCATATCTTTTCTGAGAAACGGCCCTTGCCTACAGTAAGATGGTTTTCACAGTTCATGTGTTGGACCCCAAAACCATGCTCACTTTTAGTGATTCACTAAAAGGGCTCACAGAGATCGGAAGCTTTATACTTATGGTTATGGCTCATTACAGTGAAAGGGCACAGATTAAAATCAGCAAAAGGACAAGGGACATGGGGTGATGTCCAGAAGAAAGCAGACAGAAGCTTTCAGGTGTTCTCTTCCATTGAACTGCCCTAATGCATTTAATTCTCCCAGCAATCATGTGTGACAATATGAGAAAAATATTTCCAACCAGCAAAGCTCACCTGAGCCTTGCTGTCCAGAGACTTTATTGAGGTCAGTTATATAGGAACACAATACCTCAACTACTCAGAGTCCAGAGGAAAATCAGGTATATACCAGAAATCATATCATCAGTATGAACTCTCTGATCAGACTGATACAGCATGGCCCAAGGCCTCAGGCATGCAGAATTATTCTTACTCAGAATATTCCAGGGGCTCACAGCTCATTACCCAGGAGCCAGCCAAAGTCCAGTTCTGAAATGATATCTTTATTGGGAATGTGCAGTTTTTGAGTAACTGAGGCCTTTTAAGTTAACCTTTCTCTGCATATCCCACTTTTCCTGGTCCTTGCCCTAGGCAATCATATTTTTATGAGCACCTGTACTTAGTATAATATTTATATGAGAAATACAGTAGTAATATCAGAATGAATATGACTAATATTTGGAGAGACCAGGGTGAGGTAGGGATAGATTTAAAGGAAGAATCAATCCATCCTTTAAAACCAATACATACATTTTTTATATTTTTGTACTGATTTATTTGCTTTCCCCCTTTATCTATTATTTATAACTTGTGATAAGCTTGTATAAAACTATTTCACATAGAAATCAGCTGATGGCTTGCTAAATCCAGTACTTCCCTAGGCAAGTGGTTTTCCACTTGAGGTCAGTTATATAGGAATATTGGCGTTACATCTTGTGGGGGCTTTAAGTTGATCTCCCAACACATTTGATCATCAGTGCCAGTATTATCAGATCAATTATTTACAACAGGTACTTGAATTTTATCAACAATGACAATGTTACACTATACTGTATTATGGTCATGGTACAATTCAATTTTATTACAGAACACATCAGTAAGAACTATAGAGGTATTTGCTATGCCTTACCAACAGAATAAATAACCCCTTGCCCACATACAGAAATTATAATGGACAGGCATGATTACAGTTGGATGTGATTTGGTATTTTTAAATTCCAAGTCAATTGGCGGCAAGGGTAGTCCTTTCTCAGTTAAAAGGCTGTGCTGAGACTGACCTCCACTGTGTGCTGTTATATAGTGGACCCCACATCCTTCCTCCAGGAAGGACACAGGTGGTGTTCAGAATATTTCCTAATCTAGCTAGATGTACTAAAAGATATGTCTTATTTTGATCTAGGCTTGGGATGAAAGCAGTCATAGTGCATCAAGGTAAGTTACAAGTGCCCTCAGAGAGTTTTCATAATTTTAAAGGTCCGTAAATTTTTCATAGGCGTGCCCTTTGGACCTCAGCAGCTAGGATGAAGAATCATTGTCCCCTGGTTACTTCAGAGTCCTTCTGTGTTAAAATAGTCAAGAGACCCTGTTGGGCCAGGGCCAAGTCTTTGCCAATGTTGGGTCCTGACTTTATGAAGCATTGTCAATTAAGTTTCCTTGACTACTCGACTAAAACCTCATTATCTTTCCAGGTGACTCTCATCCATTGCTTTCTTCCTAGAAGAGACTACCCTTGAATCTGCTAATTCCAGTTTATAAATCTTTTAATTTCTGAGTAAATTCAATTTAAAGTAAATTCAGTTTGTCCTGGGTTACCTAGACCAGCACCAATCTCCCTCTAAAGCCTTTCTCCATCTCGGGGGCCAATGTTGTTTACTCCACCATGCATGTTGTTGCCATTGTATTCTAACGGCCTAAGTGCAGTTAGACACTTGTTCTATGCCCAGAAATGTTAGGTCCTGCACACTGGGGTCAGGAGAATGGTAGTCACACCAAAATTAATTAATGCTATAAGGCCACCACAGCCTGTCTTGTCTCAGTGTGGGATCATTTCCTAGGGAATTTGAGATACACCATGTGACGTCTACTGCTTAATTCCCCTTATTTTTTCTATTCTGTTTCAAGTTTTCCATCCACAAAAACAGAGCTGGTATGTATTTTTGTATAGCACATTTTAGCAGGTAAGGCAACAGTCTCTATGTTTTATCCACTGTAGCCAAGAACTTTTCTAAGCTTCTGGTCATCAAGGTTTATAGTTACATAGATCAGTCTGCCAAGAATTGTACACTCTGTGACCCAAAGGCTATATGTGGAGTAGTTCCCAGAAATTCCTTGCCAAGTGGTATCCTTTCTAATGAACATAACCTGAAAAATAAGAGTCAAAAGTTATTGACAGATAACAGTTATTACTAGATTCCCGTTCATCATTATTTAAAAATTGGTCTAGTTCACGGTCATATTGTAGGGTCAAACTGTCTCCTAGAGTGAGCCTTCTCATGTTTGTGGGTTTCTATTTAACCTTGTCAGGTTCAAAAGCAGGTGTGGTCTTGGCAGTATATAGCTTTACCCTTGCAGGCATCTATTATAATTAAACTAAGAGAATATCATCCCTTCCTCTGAGCTTTTCTTGAGACAGCAAAGTATATAGGATTTCCATTGTTTCATAGCTTATATACATTCCTTTACCCTTAGCTACTTTTTATAAAACCTTTTTTCCATTTGTCATTGAGTTTTACCCAACCTTTTCCAGTTTTGGAAGGAACCTAGCTTCCATCACTGTGCTGGTTGAATTGCTAGTAGTAACGCTTATCTGTCAAGTGCCTTGCCTCCCATTTAGTCTATTCTCACTGACACGTGTAATGTTACAGTGATATGGGTAAGGTTAAGTATATAATGAGTGGACTATCTTGATCATTAGGTAATGTAGCTGTATTCACTGTCAACCTAATTTTACAGTAAGAGTGAATCCAGAATCCACCACATAAGCCCTTAGGAATTCTGGCTAAAGTTCTTGCTTAGGGATCATACTTGCTTCTAGCACCATCATTGTTGCTCTGGTCCTAGAGTCATTGAGGGCATGTGGGGAAAGGTTGCATCTTTGTGCAAGCCTCTTTTTCCATACCTTCTTCCCTCGATATTTCCAGAAAAACATCAACACAAACACGCTCCTTCATTCTGCAGCATTCAAAACCAAACAGGCTTTCTTAAGGTAGTCACTCTCCCAAGGTAGTAAAAGCTCTCCAGAAAGCTGACAATATCAGCAGTGTTTTGGTTTTGCCTCCCCTCACCACCACGACTGCCTTCTTGGTGGTCAGAGTCCCTAGAGCTGCTACCTATTGTTCCTGCATAACTAGTCCCTTCAGTAGTGACCCAGGGATGACAACTGTAGCTCCAACCAGCTACAGTCTGAACTTGGGGCAGGGCCAGGATCTGCCCCAACACAGCTCTTCCCTTTCATTTTAGCTATTACAGATGAACACAAGTAAGGCTGCATATTTAGTTTCTCATTCTGCATTTCCTTCCATATCCAGTGAGCCAATGCTTCAAGAGTCGGGTCTCCTTCCCTCAATTCTGTTGATAGTTTTCACCTCCAATAACTGACTGTGGCACAGCAGTTGTCTCATTTCACAGGTGACCTGGTAGCCGTTTGGGCATCAGCATTTTGTCATCCCCTATTTTATCATCGTACCTTTTCCCAAACGATGCTTTCACTTTACTTCAAGTGAGTCAAGGCCATTCTAGAAAATCCCACTTCTGCTGCCCACCGTGGCAGAGGTCCTGAAGACCATCCTCACTCAATGATTCACTGGAGGGACTCCCAAAGTCAGAAGCTGTTATACTCATGGTTATGGATTATAACAGTAAGTGGGTACATATTAAAATCAGTAAAGGAGCAATATGCAGAAAAGAAACAGATGTGAGCTTCTGGGGTCCTCTCCTGGGAGACACTTGGGCAGACCCGGTCATTCCAGCACTGCTGTGTGACAACGTACCCGGAGTGTTGGCGACGGGGGACGCTCCTGGGCCTTAACATCCTCTGTTTTTATTGGGATCAGTCATGTAGGCGTCTAGGGCCTGCACTGCCTACTTTAGCTACTCCAAAACCATCCCCAAGGCATCAGGTATACAAAACCACTCTTAAGTAGAATATTCTGGGGCTCAGAGATCATATCCTAGGAACCAGCCAAGGTCAAGTTGTGAATCAGGTATTTCCTGGGAATATGGTGTGTTTGATAACTCAGATCCGCTAAGTTAACCCTTTCCCACACAGCCTATTTTCTTCCATAGGAATCTGGAGGCCTAGAGGCCTCTTCTTTGTTTTGAATCATCTCTGGCCCTTTTAGTCCAAAATATTATAAGTCCTTTTAAAAGTCATTATATTTGTAGCTTATCAAATTATAAATCTATTGCATTGAATAAAAGTCACACCCATAAATCTCTTCAAGAAAGGTCTTTTGCTACTTTGAGCTAAAAGTCAGGGTGTTGTGGGACATATTAAAATTCTTAGAAGCCCTACTATCAACGTGGATGGTCTATAAAGTGTAGTCCTAAGATCCTTAGAAATGCAGCTCTTCTGTGAACCTGACAGATTTTATGAGGTTTTGCCTTAACATTTTGAAGTCTTAGCAAAGTGTCTTTATAGAGTTTTGTTCCTGGGGCCTGTCTTCCTTCCTTCCTTCCTTCCTTCCTTCCTTCCTTCCTTCCTTCCTTCCTTCCTTCCTTCCTTCCTTTCTCTCTCTCTCTCTCTCTCTCTCTCTCTCTCTCTCTCTCTCTCTCCCTTCCTTCCTTTCTTCCCTTCTTTCTTTTATTTGGATCTGATCTTTGCTCTGAGGAAATTTATAATGTTGAGACTCTCACTACAAAAAAGATTAAGGATGAAAAACAGTTTTGTTCTGGAGCCCAGGTGTCTTGGTCTTTCTATATTTTCTCTAAATTTCACTTGAAAGGGAACCAGTTCCTTCTTTAGCTCATTTTGTTTCTCTCATATTTTATTATAAGCAGCTAATAGGAGCCAGTGGCATTTTGCCATGGAAATCTCCTTAGCTACATCTATAATTTTATTAGGAATTCTTGTGTCCATTTACTAAGAACAAGAGTTTTGCCTGCTGTTCTGACGCGAATCAGCCGCCCATTTCCTGCCGGCCTTCCAGCCTGGCCGTCCTGCAGGGCATCTTACAGCTTGTCTCACTGTGTGGTCTTGAAACCAATGTGGCATGATTAGTTTCTCCAGCTTTATCTACCATTTTATTCTTTTTTTCTTAAGTGTTTATTTATTTATTTTGAGAGAAAGAGAGAGAGAGAATCCAAAGCAGGCTCCACACTCAGCACAGAGCTCGAAGCAGGGCTTGATCTCACAACCAGGAGAGCCAAAATGAAGGATCTGAGGCCTAGCTGACTGAGTCACCCAGGCACCCCGATCTATCAGTCTCTGATGAGGATGCATTAAAGTCTCCTGCCATGATGATAGTTTTGGCAGTTTTCTATAAGAGTCCATGGGTTTTGAGAATATCTATACCTTTATACCTATATTTATATCAATATTTATATCTATATGTATCTCAGGGCCATTTTGTGCATACAAGTTCATGACATCATTGTATCTACTAGCATAATTCTTTCTTTTTATTACTATGTACCACCTGCCATCATCTGTCATCTTGCTTTATCTTCAAAGTCCCTTTAGTCTGGTATAAAGATCTCTATACTACCTTTTGGGTTTTATAATATCTTTTTCCAATTCTTCATTTTCAACATTTCTGTTTCTATGCTTTATGCCTGTATTACATGAGCATCAAATTGCTGGATTAAAAAATTATTCCAATAGTAATAATTTCTGATGGATCTGGGCATATTTCTAAGGTTTTGTTTTATGCTTTGTTTACCATCTCTGAGGACATGCCTCTTTAGATGAGACCTTAAGGATGAAAAGCATTCAGGCTAGAGCTGGGTCCTTTACAGGCAAAAAGAGGAAGTGCAAAGACACGAAAGCAGGAAAGAAAAACCTGACATAACTGAGGACCTGAGAGGAGGACACTGCGGCTGGAGTCTGGTAGAAGAGGTCTCTGGGGTGGAGTGGGACAGGAAGTAGGGGGAGAATGGTCATGCAGCCTGCTGAATGCTGGGAGACTATCCCAGGAAGGGTGCTCTCTGTGAGGGGAATGCTCTGGCTGCTTTCCATCTCCAGAGAACCAGTGCATTTGCTGAATGGTGAGACTAGGAAAAGGAGCTGAGCCGGCCCCTTCTGAGCTCTTTCTTTAGAGGGGGAATACTCTTGCCAGCAGAAGGCATGTGTCACATCTGTGCTCTGTTGTGTGACGGGCTCTGCTTGCTCTTGTCATCAAGCCCATGGTCATCTGGAAGTGCCACTGTCTACTCTGGGGCTATGCTGTCAGCAGCCTCCTTGACCAATACTCAGCTGCATTCTGTAAACAGTGTTTTCAGAAGTAAAGATTGTGCTTTGCCCTCTATGTGCCTGTCACATAGGATGCAAAAGTTATCCTTTCATCAGCCCATGAAAAACTAACATTAATAACTTAGGTTTTTTGGCTTTTAAAAATATAGTTTATTGTTAAATTGTTTTCCATACAACACCCAGTGCTAATCCCAACAAGTGCCCTCCTCCATGCCCATCACCCATTTTCCCCTCTCTCCCACCCCCATCAGCTCTCAGTTGGTTCTCAGTATTCAAGAGTCTTTTGTGGTTTACCTCCCTCCCTCTCCCCAACTATTTCCCCCTCCCCCTCCTCCATGGTCCTCTGTTAAGTTTCTCCTGTTCCACATATGAGTGAAAATATATGGAATCTGTCCCTCTCTGCCTGACTTATTTCACTTAGCATAACACCCTCAAGTTCCATCTACATTGCTACAAATGGCCAGATCTCATTTTTTTCATTGCCATGTAGTACTCCATTGTATATATAAACCACATCTTCCTGATCCATTTGTTGATGGACATTTAGGCTCTTTCCCTGATTTGGCTGTTGTTAAAAGTGCCGCTATGAACATTGGGGTACATGTGCCCCTATGCATCAGCACTTCTGTATCCCTTGGGTAAATCCCCAGCAGTGCTATTGCTGGATGATAGGGGAGTTCTATAGTATAACTTGGTATTTTTTAACTGCAATGAAAAGATTTTGAGGGGTTTCAAGGCACAGTTGGGGGTGGAATGACCTGGTTTGTGTTCTCTAAACATCATTTTGTCCACTGAGAGCAGAATGCAATGAAGAGGGAAGAAATAGAAGCTTGTTAGTAATCCATCCAAGAAGAAAAGGGAATTAACTTGAGATTTGTTCAGGTCGGGGAAGGGAGTGAGTGCTAAGGTGGAGTTTATGGTAGTTTTTCAGTTTTAGGTTTAGTAGTTGAGTGGGAGGTGGTGCTAGGTACTGAGGTCGGAAAGTTTGGGAGGATAACATCTTTAGTTCTTTAGTAAAGAACTGTGTTTCAGGTTTGTTGAATTTGAAATACCCACTAGATAGTCAAGTAAGATATCAGGTATGCAATTGAATTACATAGGAAGCTTAGGGTTACCTTAAGACTAACGACATAAAATTGGGAGTCATTAGCAAAAGGTGGTATTAAATGACTTTGGATTCTGAGTAAAACATGACAAGTGGTGGGTGGATGTGAGCTCTAACAATACAAGGTGGGTGGGGGTCAGTGGGAGTGCTGTTATCACAATTACTAACTGCAGAAATAGTTGCTTTGTGAACTTACACACTCTCCTCATGGTGGAGATAAACAGAAAGGTATTATGGCATAAAGCTGGAAAAACAATGTCAGTAATGTTATATTTAATCACAAGGATGAACCATAATCTCTGAGTTTAAAATTACTTAGTTTGCTTTTTTACAATTTATTGTTAGGGTATAATTTTATGAGTGTTATTCATTTCATAAAACAAAATTTCAGAAAACAGAAAAATGCGTATATCAATGCTTAAACCCAGAAAACAATTATTTTGATACTGCTTAACTAAAAAGAATAGTTCGAAATGTTTTGAGGGGAAAATCTAAGATATAAGGGAGCCAAAGCCCTTGAAAAATTCTATGGAACCTATGCAATGTTTTATATCAGGGAAAATTGGATTGTGAGAATGAGTAACAAAAAAACTTCCAAAGTCTGTCATTATGAAATTGAATTTTGTAACTGTAAAAAATTAGCAACTTGATAATAATGTAAAAGCATGAAACATTTTTTTAATGATCCAAAGTGGACTGAAACCATCACAACTACTGCCAGGAAAATTTCTACAAACAGATTGTCCTCTTGTTATTAGATTGGCGTTAATAATTATCCAGGCTCCAAATGGTAGTTTGGAGAATTGCTGAAAGAATACTTTCAGACCAATTCTTCCATTTGAGACAATTTTGGGACTATGAAATATGTGGAATTGAATTAAAACACTGGTAAAGCAACTTATTTTCTCTTCTCTGTTGCAAATAAATTTATCTAACGTTCTGGCTGAATCTGGTAACTGGAGGAGAGGGGGCAGAGGGAAGTGATGTCCATCCTGGCCAAGTGTGCAGGGGCCTCCAGTAAGTAGATGAAGGCTGAAGGGAACCGAGAGACGACTGCTGTCCTCAAGGAGTTTATGCAGCTACTTTACCTCAAAGCAGCTCCCCAGACAGATATAACTGCTCTCCTGGGATGAGGTCCCTAGGCTGAGGGAAGGGACGGGAAGTTGCCCACAGTCT
>NC_043714.1:4317847-4327279 GCF_006229205.1 Suricata suricatta
TTTTTTTTTTTTTACTTTACCCATGTAATGAATGAGTGTAACTCATTGTTTTTAAAATCAAATAGGTTGGAATAGCCAAATCATGGAAAGAGCCTAAATGTGCATCAACTGACGAATGAATCAGACGATGTGGTTTATTATACAATGAAATACTACATGACAATGAGAAAGAATGAAATCTGGCCATTTGTAGCAACGTGGATGGACCTCGAAGGTGTCATGCTAAGCGAAATAAGTCAGGCAGAGAAAGACAGATACCAAATGTTTTCACTCATAAGTGGAACAGGAGAAACTTAACAGAGGACTATGGGGGAGGGGAAGGGGGAAAAGAGTTGGGGAGAGGGAGGGAGGCAAACCATGAGAGACTCTTGAGTACTGAGAACCAACTGAGGGCTGATGGGGGAGGGGGAGAGGGAAAGGGGGGTGATGGGCACGGAGGAGGGCCCTTGTCGGGATGAGCACTAGGTGTTACATAGAAACAACTTGACAATAAACTATAAAAGAAAAATAATACAGTAAAATAGCCCGGGGGCACATGGTGGCTCCGTTGGTTGAGGCTTTGGCTCTTGATTGCACCTCTGGGATTGAACCCTATGTTGGGTTCTATGCTGACAGCCTGGAGCCTGCCTGGGATTCTCTGTTCCTGCCTCACTCATGTTCTCTCTCTCAAAATAAACTTAAAAAAAAATTAAAATATTTCGAATACTAGCACATTAGCACTTTAAGGTATAATCCTTTGATTTTTAAAGTTGTTTTTTTTTTAATGCTTTATTTCGCTAAGCATGACACCCTAGAGGGTGCTAAGCGAAATAAGTCAGGCGGAGAAGGACAGAAACCATATGTTTGTACTCATAGGTCTAACAGGAGAACAGGAGAAACCTAATAGAGGGCCAGGGGGAGGGGAAGAGGGAAAGAGAGTTGGGGAGAGAGAGGGACACAAAACCTGAGAGACTACTGAATACTAAAAACGAAGTGAGGGTTGAAGGGGGAGGGGGGAGGGGAGAAAAGAGGTGGTGGTGATGGAGGAGGGCACTTGTGGGGAAGAGCACTGGGTGTTGTATGGAAACCAATTTGACAATAAACTATTAATAAAAACAATAAAAAATTGGAGACATCAAAAAATGCTTTATTATTTATTTTTTGAAAGAGAGAGACAGAGTGTGAGTAGGGGAGGAGCAGTGAGAGAGACACACACACAGAATCTGAAGCAGGCTTCAGGCTTCGAGCTGCCAGCACAGACAGACCCCAATGTGGGTGTTGAATTCACAGTGAGGTCATGACCTGAGCCAAAGTCAGACATTTAACTGAATGAGCCACCCAGGCACCCCAAAATATTTTTTTTCAGTTTTATGTGCATGTCACAAAACAGAGAACATTAAACATTAATGACTTGAAGGAAATCGTTTTCTGGTTTCCCACCAGATATGAGGTGAGACACGCTAAGGATTAGGCTCACCAGGGCTGAGTAAAACTTTTGGTTATTATCAGCACTAGGCCTGCTTAACAAGGAATCTTCGAGAATAAAGAATTTTGGCAAATCCTAGTATGAATTGTCAAGAGATACCTGCAGAAGAAGAATGCAAGTGAGGGGAGGCAGAAACCCTGGGACTTAAGTCCCATAGGACATTATTACAAGGGCTAATTGTAATGTCACAATAACAACTCCCAGAGTTAAAAGAGAAAAGTAGACTGGAGTCTATTTGGTCGTTTTATGTCTCTAACAATTGTCTTTCTATTTCTTTTGGAGATCTCAGCCACTGAGGTCTGCGAAGGAAAGACTCACTGATAACCTGTCACTTGTTGCTTATTTTTAAAAATTCTTTTGTATTTACAATAACCAAGACTTGGAATCAAGTATTTACCCATAAATGAATGGATAAAGAAGATGAATAAAGAGAACATAGCTATGATGAAATATTACACGGCATTAAAAAGGAATGAATTTTGCCATTTGCAATGACCTGGATGAAGCTAGAGAGTATTACGCTAAGCAACGTAAGTCAGTCAGAGAAAGACCAATGCCGTATGTGGAATTTAAGAAACAAAACCAATGTACAAAAAAAGAGAAAAAGAGACAACAACAACAAAACTGACTCTTAAACACAGAGAA
This sequence comes from Suricata suricatta, assembly GCF_006229205.1. NCBI lineage: Eukaryota > Metazoa > Chordata > Mammalia > Carnivora > Herpestidae > Suricata > Suricata suricatta. The sequence continues at coordinate 4,319,958 of NC_043714.1, forward strand.
ACTAGTGGTTGCCAGAGGGGAGGTGGGTGGGGAGACGGATAAACTAGATGGAGGGAATCCAGAGTGCACTTACCTTGAGTGCTGAGTAGTGATGTGCAGAATTGCTGAATCATCATATTGTATTCCTGAAACTAATATAACACTGTGTGTTCATTATACTTCAATAAAAGTGCTGTCATAGAAACATCTTTACATTGCCATTAATACAGATACCAGTGTACAGAACAATAAACATAAGGTAAGGTGGCTAGGCCTTCTGAGATAGAGAATTGAAAATACTGACTAATAAGGGTAAAGAATAGTGGACCTTATGACTTGTCCAAAGGACATGAATATTAGAGTTAAATGAACATCTAGTATATCCGTACCAGGCAGTCTAGAGTGTCCATAAGGATGAATTTAGTCCAGAGTGACAGGATGGAGCCTTCAATGGTCTTAAGCCAGCCTCTATCCCAGAGGAAAAACACAGTTTCTTTTTGGGGAGAGTTCTTACTGCCAATCCAACTAACAAAGCAACATCCATAAAGAGGCAATGATTGTTGTTCACAGATTTACTGGTGAGAAAACACAAGAAAATTCTGGCCAAGGGGCACCTGGGTGGCTCAGTCAATTAAGTGTCTGACTTCGCCTCAGGACCATGATCTCACAGCTCGTGAGGTCCAGCCAGTGTTGGGCTCAGTGCTGACAGCTCAGAGCCTGGACCCTGCTTCAGATTCTGTCTTCCTCTCTCTGCCCCTTTCCCACTTGCTCTGTTTCTGCCTCTGTCTGTCCAATATAAATAAATATTAAAAAAGGAAAAAGAAAAAGAGACTCCTTTTCCTTGGCCAAGACCAAAATAGCTTCTCCTTTCCCTCCAAATCCCCCTCCATTATTTCAATGCACCACTAAGAACACTCATAAACAGCATATTATCAAGTGTTCATGGACATCCTTTATAGGCACGACTATTTTCTCTTCCTCATAGAAAACAGTCCAGTGAAGTCCAGTGGAGTTAGGAAACTGACGGTTATCTACTGTCCTTCAATTAATCACATCAAGAGTTGTTAACACCTTTCTCTGAAATATTCATTGTGCATATTGCCAAAGTAAAATTTATAATTTTTTTGGCTTCTAAATGTTGTTAGATCAAGGACAGGGATTTGTCTACTGAACACCAATCAAATACAGAATAAATAACTGGACAATGGATCATCATTAACGTCCTAAGAGAGGTAATATGGGGTGTCCAGAGCACCTCAGCAGTCCTGCATTTGTCTTCCAAAAGAGGGTGCGTCTAGCATCAGCTTAGACTTAAAAAAACAAGACAGAACAAGAAATCTCTAGCAGATGGCTTAACTGAGTCTAGCTGAAGGCTGGAAGTAATGTAAACAATGTCTAAATATTTAACAGGTTCTTGAGCAGAAAATAAATGGTTAATACAAAACCCTTGATTGCTTTTAGCATCTCATTGTCATAGAATGTCCATCCCCTTGTTTGTTTTCAAAGAATATTAGCCTGCCTGAAAGAATTGGGACCCTATTAATTCTAATACCCAAGGTGTCTACCATAACACTTTAAAAGCCATACTCGTGGTAGTTGAACAAAAATACAAATATTATTTTTCTCCCTAAAGATAATGTCACAAAACCAAATTTCTTATTCATTGTATGAATCAGAAGAAATTTACCATTTGTTAAAGTTTATCCATTTTAATGTTAGAAAATGTCCATCTTTTAGGAATTTCAACATATATTATAATTTTTTCTACTGTGAATTTTATATTCTAATATAATCTGTTTTTATTAAAATGACTTCTCTCGGGTCATCTTAGAGAAGTGTCTGAAATTCTACAATGAAGACGTTGATTTAGATCTATATATGTATAAATAACCCTTCATATGGGTCAGCCTTGAGTAGAAAACTATATTAATGTGAAATTACTGGATTAAATTACTAGTTTCAGAAACATTTTCTTGGTGGACATAGAATTTCCTTAATATGTTCCTCTAGGTTTTAGAAAACTAACTCTCAGGGCACCTGAGTGGCCCAGTGGTTAAGTGTCCAACTTTGGCTCAGATCATGATCTCACAGTTGGAGGGTTTGAGCCCCACGTCAGGCTCTGTACTGACAGCTCGGAACCTGGAGCCTGCTCTGGATTCTGTGTCACCCTCTGTCTCTGTTCCTCCCTTACTCATACTCTGTTTCTCTTTCACTCTCAAAAACAAAGAAAAAATTAAAAAAAACAACTAACTCTAATCTTATTTTCATTTTTATCTGACTTATCCATTATAAGTAGTAGCCTTGATCAGAGACTTTTAGACTAGTACCTTCTGCTCTCCATGCCAGTGTTAAGAAGAAGTGGATCTGGGAGAGGTATGAGAGACAACAGAGTAGTAATAAGATGACTTCAAGGGTTGAAATTGTTTCATTAGAATTTAAATAATGTGTCCTTAGAAGAAAAAGATACCTAAGAGATCACAGAATCCAACTCTTAGTTTATCATTGTAGGAAGTAAAGTCAGAGAAGGTAAGTGGTTAATCCGATGCTAGTTGCAAAGAGTAGAATGTATGTCAGTTGAGTTCTTTATATATCTTTAAAAAAAATATAGTGGGCATAAAATATCCTATTAGTTCAGGTGTAAATCATAGCAGTTTGATATTTTTATGTTACAAAATGACCTCAGGATAAGCCTAGTTACCACCTGTCCCTATACAAATTTATTACAATTTGACTATATTCCTGAAGCTATGTATTACATCCCCATGAGTTATGTATTTTATAACTGGAAGTGTGTACCTCTTTTTCTATTTATTAAGTTTCTAATACCAGTAGAGTTAGTGTACAGTGTTATATTAGTTTCAGGTATAGAATATAGTGATTCAACAGTTCCATACAACACCCAGTGCTCATCACAACAAGTGCCCTCCTTAATCCCCATCACCTGTTTCATTCATGCTCCCATCCACCTCCCCTCTGGTAACCATCAGTTTGTTCTTTACAGTTAAGCGTTTGTTTCTTGGTGTGGTTCTCTCACTCACTTTACCGTTGCTTATTTGTTTTGTTTCTTAAATTCCACATATGAATGAAATCATATGGTATTTGACCTTCTCTGACTTATTCCACTTAGCATAATATTCTGTAGCTCCATTCATGTCATTGCAAATGACAATATTTCTTTGTTTTTTATAGCTGAGTAACATTCCTTTTTATGTATACACCCCACATCTTTATCCATTCATCAGCCTATGGACATTTGGGCTCTTTCCATAATTTGACTATTATATAAAGCTGCTATAAACATAAGGGAGCATGTATCATTTTGCATTAGTATTTTTGTATTCTCTTGGTAGATATCTAGCAGTGCAGTTGCTAGATTATGGAGTAGTTCTAGCTTTAACTTCTTGAGAAAACTCCATACTGTTTTCCAGATGGCTACACTAGTTTATATTCCCACCAACAGGACAAGACGGCTACATTTTCTCCACATCCTCACCACCATGTGTTGTTTCTTCCGTTGCTGATTTTAGCCATTCTGGGAGGTGTGAGTTGATAGATTATGGTAGCGTTGATTTACATTTCCTTGCTGGTGAGTGATGTTGAGCATCTTTCCATGTATCTGCTAACCATCTATATGTCTTCTTTGGAAAAAATATCTATCCATGTCTTCTGCCCATTTTTAATTGGATTATTTGGTTTTTGGGTATTGAGTTACCTTTTTAAAAATTTATATCCAAGTTAGATAACATATAGTGTAATAATTATTTTAGGAGTGGAATTTAGTGATCCATCACTTACATACAACATCCAGTGCTCATCCTAAGTGCCCGCCCTAATTCCTATCACCCATTTAGTCATTTCCCCCACTCAGTATCCCTCCAGCAACCTGCAGTTTGTTCTCTGTATTTAAGAATGTATTTTGGTTTGCCTCCCCCTCTATTTTTATCTTATTTTTCCTCCCTTCCCCATGTTCATCTGTTTTGTTTCTTAAATTCCACATGAGTGAAATCATATGATATTTATCTTTCTCTGACTTATTTTGCTTAGCATAATACACTCTGGCTCCATCCACATTGTTAAAAATGACAAGATTTCATTCTTTTTGATAGCTGAGTAATATTACATTATACGTATACACCACATCTTCTTTATCCATTCATCAGTCCATGGATACTTGGGCTCTTTCCATAATTTGGCTATTGTCGATAGTGATGCTATAAACATTGGGGTACATGTGCTCCTTGAATTAGCACTTTTGTATCCTTTGGATAAATGCCTATGAGTGCAATTGCTGGGTCATAGGGTAGTTCTATTTTTAATTTTTTTTTTGAGGAATCTTTATACTGTTTTCAAGAGTGGTTGCCACCAGTTTGCATTCCCACCAACAGTGCAAGAAAGTTCCCTTTCCTCCACATCCTTGCCAACATCTGTTTCCTGAGCTGTTAATTTTAGTCATTCTGACAGGTGTGAGGTGATATCAGTGTGATTGTTATTTTATTTCCCTGATGATGAGTGATGCTGAACATATTTTCATTTGTTAGCCATCTGAATATCTTCTTTGGAAAAGTGTTTATTCATGTATTTTGGCCATTTTTTTCACTGGGTTATTTGTTCTTTGGGTGTTGAATTTGACAAGTTCTTTTGGATACTAACCCTTCATCTGATATGTCATTTGCAAATATCTTCTCCCATTCTATAGGTGTCTTTTTAGTTTTGTTGATTGTTTCCTTCACTGTACAGAAGTTCTTTTATTTTGATATAGTCCCAATAGCTTATTTTTTATTTTGTTTCCCTTTCCTCAAGAGACATATCTAGAAGGAAGCTGCCAAGACTTATATCAAAAGAAATAAACTTTTATGGTTAAAATCTCATATTTAGGTTTTTAATCCATTTTTAATTTATTTTCCTGTACAGTATAAAAAAGGAGTCCAGTTTCATTCTTTTGCACGTTACTGTCCAATTTTCCCAAGACAACTTGTTGAAGAACTCTCTTTTTTCCCACTGAGTATTCTATACTGCTTTGCCGAAGTTTGCTTGACCATGTAGTTGTGGGTTCATTTCTAGGTGTTCTATTCTGTTTCATGGATCTATGTGTCTATGTGCCACTATCAAACTGTCTTGATCACTAAAGCTTTCTAATATAACTCAAAGTCTAGAATTGTGATGCCTCCAGCTTTGCCTTTCTTTTTCAATATTTCTTCGGTTATTTGGGTTTTTCTACGGTTCCATAAAAATTTTAGAATTGTTTATTCTAGCTCTGTGAAAAATGCTGTTGGTATTTTGATAGGGATTGCATTAAATGTGTAGATTGCTTAGGTAGTATAGGCATCAATACATTTTTATTCTTCTAATCCATGAACATGGAATGTCTTTCCATTTCTTTGTTTCATATTTCATCAGTGTTTTACCGTTTTCACAGAAAAGGTCTTTCACCTCCTATCTAGGCTTATTCCTAGGTATATTATTGTTTTTGGTGCAATTATAAGTGGAATTGATTCCTTAATATCTATTTCTGCTGCTTCATTATTGATGTAGAGAAAAGCAACAGATTCTGTATGTTGATTTTGTATCTTGTGACTTTACTAAATTAATGTATCAGTTCTAGCAGTGTTTTGGTGGAATCTTTCAGGTTTTCTTTATGTAGCATCTGTAGTCTGCAACTAGTGAAAAATTTTACTTCTTCCTTGCTCCTCTGGATGGTTTGTATATATTTTTTTGTCATTTGAAAGCTGTGGCTAGGACACTCAGTACTATGTTGAATTAAAGAGTTGTGAGAATGGACATCCCTTTCTTAGTCCTGACCACAGAGGAAAAGCCCTCAGTTTTTTCCCATCTAGGATAATATTGGCTGTGGGTTTTTCATTTATGGGCTTTATTATGTTGAGTTATGTTTCTTCTAACCTCCATTGTTGAGTGTTTTTTTAAATCATGAAAGATATTATACTTTGTCAGATACATTTTCTGCATCTATTGAAATGATCATAGGGTTCTTATCCTTTCTTTTATCAGTGTGATGTATCATGTTGATTGATTTGCAAATATTGAATTACCCTGGCAACTCAGGAATAAATCCCACTTGATCATGGCAAATGATTTTTTAAATGTATTGTTGAGTAGGTTTGTTAGTACTTTATTAAGATTTCTTACATCTATGTTCACTAGGTATATTGGTCTTTAGTTCTCTTTTTTAGTGATGTCTTTATCTGGTTTTAGTGTCATGGTAATGCTGGCCTCATAGAATGAATTTGGAGGTTTTCCTCCCCATTTTGTTTTTTGAAATAGTTTGAGGAGAGGAGGTATTAACTCTACTTTCAGTGTTTGGTAGAGTACATTTGTTAAGCTACCCGGCTCTGAACTTTTGTTTCTTGGGAGGTTTTTTGACTACTGATTCCATTTCTTTGCTGCTTATCAGTCTGTTTACACTTTCTATTTCTTCCTCTTTCATTTCTGGTCATTTATATGTTTCTAGAAATTTATTCATTTCTTCTAGGTTGTCCAATTTGTTGGGATATAGTTTTTTATAATATTCTTTTATACGTGTGTGCATTTCTGTGATGTTGGCTGTTATTTCTCCTCTCTCATTTGTGATTTTATTTGTTTGAGTGCTTTCTCATTTCTTCTTGGCAAGTCTGGATAGAAGTTTATCACTTTTCTTAATGCTTTCAAAGAACCAGCTCAGCTCCTGGTTTCATTGATCGGTTCTTTTTTTTTAAATTTCTATCTCATTTACTTCTACTCTAATCTTTATTTTTTTCTTTCTTCTGCTGACATTAGGATTCATTTGTTTTTCTTTTTCCAGTTTCTATGGGTGTATGATTAGGTTGTTTATTTGAGATTTTTCTTGCTTCTTGAGGTAGCCCTGTATTGCTGTTTACTTCCCTCTTAGGTCTTTGCAACATTCCACTCAGAGTCTCTTGTAGGGCTCGTTTAGGGGGGGTGAGCTCCTTTAGTTTTTGCTTGTCTGTGGAAATCCTTTACTTCTTCTATTCTGAATGACAGGCTTGCTGGATAAAAGATTCTTGGCTGCATATTTTCTCTGTTCCTCACATTGAATATTTCCTGCCACTCCGGGCCTGCCAAGTTTCAGCTGATAGGTCTGCTACAACCCTTCTGTGTCCATCCTTGCATGTTAAGGCCCGTTTATCCCTAGCTGGTTTCATAATTCTCTTTGTCTTTGTATTTTGCCAGTTTCTCTATGATGTTTCATGCAGAAGATCAATTTAAGTTACATCTGAAGCAAGTTCTCTGTGCTTCCTGGAGTTCAGTGTCTGCTTCCTTCCCCAGGTTGGGGAAGTTTTCACCTATGATTTCTTCAAGTATACCTTCCGCCTCTTTCTCTCTCTCTC
>NC_043714.1:4327379-4331249 GCF_006229205.1 Suricata suricatta
TTTTTTTTGTTTCAATGTATTTTTCATTTTTTCTTTGACCCATTTTCATTTTTTCTTTTCATTTTTTCATGTTTGACCCATTCACTGTATGTTGCTTAACCTCTAATTTTTGGTGGCTTTTGCAAATTTTTTCCTTGTAATTGGCTTCTAGTTTCACTGTGTTGTGATCAGAAGAGGTGCATGATATGACTTCAATCTTTTTTGATTGTTAGGCCTGTGTTGTAGCCTAATATGTGACCTATTCTTGAGAATGTTCCCTGTGCACTTGACATATTGTGTATTCTGCTGTTTCAGGATGGAATGTTGTGAATATATCTGTAAGTCCATCTGGTCCAGTGTGTCATTCAAAGCCACGAGTGTTCCCATGCTGTGTGCATTAGTATTTACACTTATATCCTATTGTTGGATTGTCCCCTCTATTATTATATAATGTCCTTCTTTGTTCTTGTTACAGTCTTTATTAAAGTCTAGTTTGTCCAACATAAATATCGCTACTCTGGTTTTCTTTTGACATCTGTTTGCGTGATAAATGTTTCTCCATCTTCTCACTTTCAATCTGCAGGAGTCTTCAGGTTTAGAATGAGTCCCTTGTAGGCAGCATATAGATAGTTCTTGGTTTTTTTATTTTAATACATTTTCACACCCTGTGTCTTTTGATTAGAATGTGTAGTCCATTTACATGCAGTCATGTTTCATTGATATGTATTTATTGCCATTTTATTACTTGTTTTGTTATTGTTTTTGGAAATTTTCTTTGATTCTTGTCTTTTTCACTTTTGGTCTCTCCTTTGCACCCAAAGAGTCCCCTTTAATATTTCTTGCAGAGCTGCTTTAGTCATCATGAACTCCTTCAGTTTTTGTTTGTCTGGGAAACTATCTTTTTTTTCTATTCTGATGATAGCTTTGCTGGACAGAGTATTCTTGGCTGCCGATTTTTCCTGTTCAGCACTTTGAATACATCATGTGTTCCCTTCTGACTTGTCACATTTTGGGTGAAGAATGTCCAGCTAGACTTATAGGTTTTCCCTGGTAAGTTAATACTTCTTTTGTATTATTACTTTAAAGATTGTTTTATTTATCACTATATTTTCAAATGTGACAGTATTTATGAACTATATTTTTAAATGTGACAATATGTCGGTATTGGTCTGCTTTTGTTGATTTTGACAGGAGTTCCCAGTGTTTCCTGGATCTAGATGTATGTTTTGATCCCCAGATTCAGGAAGTTTCCAGCCATTATTTCTTCAAATAAATGTTCTGCCCCTTTTTCTCTCTTCATCTTCTGGGACTTCTTTAATACAAATGTTTCTATGTTTCATGGAGTCACTGAGTTCCTTAAGTTTATTTTCATTTTGCATAATTGTTTTTTCCCTCTTTTGTTCAGCTTCATTGCTTTTCATTTCTTTGTCTTCCAGGTTATTAATTTGTCCTTCTGCTTTTTCCAGCTGCTGTTCATTGTGTCAAGTGTGTATCTAATCTTATTTATTGTACTTTTTATCTGTGACTGACTCTTTTTAACTCTTTTGTCTCTGTTTGAAAGGTCTCACTGGTATCTTCTATTCTTCTCTCAAGCCCAGGGTGTATCCTTAATGGTTGTTGCTTTAAATTCTCCATCAGGCATGTTACTTATATATGTTTTACCTAGCTGTCTCTGGCCATGGACTTAATGTTTGCTAAATTTTGGACAAATTCCTCTGTCTCTGAATGTTGTCTAAGTCTCTGCCTTCCTCTCTGTATTAGAAAAGCCAGTTTTATCTCCTGCTTCTGAATGTAATGGCCTTATGAAGAAGAAGTCATGTAGTGCCCAGGGCTTGGGGCTTCAGGGAGTGTGTCTGGTGTGTATCAAGTGAGCTCTGCTATCACATTGTGGCTGCTCTATCCTTCAGGTTGTTTGCAAGGCTCTTCTTGCCTTCAGTGGGCAGTGTTTGTTCCCTGGACTGAGCGGCATATTTTAACTAGGTGCTCTGGTCTGCTTGTGAAATGAGACCTGTCACCACCTCCACTGGAACTGAGGCCTTGCAGAACTCTCTGGTTGGGAGACATGTTGTAGGCAAGGGTTTGTGCTGGTCTTCTGGGACGTGGGACCTGATGCACTGGGATTGAGGCAAACTTGACTGAGATTGGCTGTCCCAAAAGTGTGTAGGGTTGTGGGACTTGGTATAAGCAAGTTAGGCAGCCACTGTTGGTGCTGCACTGTTTCCTGCAGGTTGTTCTGTGTTTATGCTGATGGGTGAGGGAAGGAAATGGTATTGGCCAGCTTCTTTGTTCCTAGAGAGGTGTGTCATGAATGCCGTCTCTTAGGAACATGCTCCCAGGAGAGTGAACAGTCCCCCCACTCTGTGCTGCAGGTGTTCTTCAGACCGATACTTCCACATTGTCCCTGGGTTGTTCCACTGCCTTCTCTCCAGGAGCAGGGAAGTTCCCTAGGATTCTATTCCAGCCAAACCTGCTGACCTTAAAAATTCTAGACTTTAAGACCTGATGGCTGCAAGAACTTATGAAACTCAGTCCCTTACATTTTCCAAGCCAGTGGCTTGGGAAAATGGTCTCTTTATACATTCTCCTGTGTGCTTCTCCTTCTTACACCCTTCTCTGTGACCATAGCTCTCTCCCCTCCACAGCAGCCATGACCCATTTCTTCCCTAAACCTCATCTCTTCACATCCTACCCTCTTCAATGTGGCCTCTTCTCTCCCTTTAATTGTAGTGTTTGTTTTCTCAGTCATTAGGTTTATTTCTGGGATATTTTGGATAATTTGATAGTTATCTAGTCGTATTCATGGATGAGACAAGCCTAGGTTCCTCTTACTCCACCACCATCTTCCTTTCAAGTTGTAAGTTCTTTATATATTTTGGATTATTCCCTTATCAGATGTATGATTTTTAAATATATTCTCCTTCAGTAGGTTGCTTTTTGTTCTGTTGGTGGTTCCTTTTACCATAAAAGACTATTTAGTTTGCTACAATCCCATTTGTGTATTTTAGCTTTCATTTCCTTTACTTGAGGAGAGTGCGCCAAAAAATATGACTAAGACTAATCAAAAAGCTTATTGCCTATGGTTTCTTCTATGTGGTTTTTTTTGTTGTTCTTGTTTTTGTTTGTTTGTTTCAGGTTTTATCTTCAGGTTTTTTATTGCATTTTGAAACTTTTTTTACATTAAAAAATAATATTTATTTATTTATTTATTTTTGAGAAAAAGAGAGAGAGAGAGAGAGAGAGAGAGAGAGAGAGAGGGAGGGAGATAATGAGTGGGGAAAGGGCAGAGAGAGAAGGAGACAGAGAATCCCAAGCAGGCTCCATGCAGTTAACTGACAGTCAGAAACAAGGCTTGAACTCACAAACCACCCATGAGATCATGGCCTGAGCTGAAACTGAGAGCAGGACGCTTAACTGACTGAGCCACCCAGGCACCACCATTTTGAACTTATTTTTGTTAGTGGTAGTGGTAGTGGTTCACTTTTGTTCTTTTGCATGTAGCTGACCAGTTTTCCCAACGCTATTTATCGAACAGACATTATTTTTCCAATTGTATATTACTGCCTCTTCTGTCATAGATTAATTGTCCATATAAGCGTGGGTTTATTTCTGAGCTTCCTACTCTATTACATTGATCTATGTATCTGTTTTTTGTTTCAGAACCATACTGATTTGATTACTGCATCTTTGCAGTATAGTTTGAGATCAGAGAGTGTGATTCCTTCATTTTTGTTCTTCTTTCTGAAGATTGTTTTGGCTATTTGGAGACTTTTGTCATTCCATATGAACTTTAGGATTTCTTGTTCTAGTTCTGTGAAAAATACCATTGGTATTTTGATGAGGATTACATTGAATCTATAGATTGCCTTGGGTACTGTGGCTATTTTAACAATT
>NC_043714.1:4331349-4333698 GCF_006229205.1 Suricata suricatta
AGTGAATAAAAATGCACCTGATTTATACATGTTAGTTTTGTATCTTGTGACTTTACTGAATTTATTTATTAGTTTTAAATGATTTTTGGTACATTCTTCACTGATAATCACTGGTAATGTTAGAAACATCAGTTTCCATGCTGAACGAAGGCAGAAGGAATGAGAAGCATCGATAAATTTAAGCAGGCTGAATTTGTTACTCCTCAACAACTTGCTTATGCATTATCTTATTCACTTTGATAAAAGTTAAAGAAGAAAAAAATCTACTATTTCCCAATATTTTTTAGCTCCTTATATATTATGTCACACCAGTTTTGGGAGGAATATACTATTTTCTTCTAATTTAAAAAGAACTCCATTTACCTGGAGTCTGTTTCTCTGAGATAGTTTATCATGCTCAGGTAACTCCTTGCTTGCTTTTTCAGCTCCTGACTCTTTTTATCTCATCTCCTCTGTTCTTCTCTCTCTTCCTCTTTTATTACCACTCTTACCATTTTGGAGTTAGCATTGGATCTTCTTGACTTGCCTTGAAGCTGCTTAAGGATTGTGGTTTTGCCCTACAAGTTGCTCAATTTGGTCTGTAGAGAACTGGGCTGGTCAGCTCTGTGTGATTTCTCTTGACAGGATGTTAATTCCAGCCAGGACAAGACTTGGAGAGATTTAGCTGCTGGATGATTGATTAGACAGGACTCTTTTAGTTGAAGCAAGAGAATCCCAACTAAAATAAGCTCAAATAAGTATGATAATTAGTTATTGATGAGAGCATTCTAGAAGTATCACACCCTGATATTTTTATTCCTCTCTGTATACCACTGACTTGCCCATCTCCTCATATCTGTGGCTGCTATAACTTGTCAAACTTTAAGTGAACTCCTGGGTTTTGCTGAACATTCCTTGGCAGTTAACTCTATATTTATGAAAGGAAGTTAAGTAGTCTGCAGTACAGTGATGGGGACTGAAGGGAAGTTGTTGGGAAGATCTTTTTGTTAAGGCATTTGTGGACACAAGGGGAAATTGACATCAGCTCACTGCAATAGTCCAATGATCTTAGTCTTTGAGGCTGGAAGAGTGTTAGGAAGCCAAAGAACTAGAAACTTGGGCATGAGCAGTATCAGGAAGATAATGACAATCTGCTCAGCTTTGGAAGCCATCAGTGAGAAAGGCGGGAGAAGATAGAGAGGTAACCCCAATTGATCTCTCATTTTTTCCCTATCAGTTGGCTCAGGGAAGAGCATAAGAAGGGTGAGGAGAAGTCTGTAGCAGACATTCTGGGAAAAGTATTTTTGTTCCTACGGGAGTGTCATAGGAACAAATGGACCACCTTCATCCTCTGGATAGCATTATGCCTGGAACTGTTAAGGATAAAGACAATCTTAGGAGAGCAGCACAGAGAGATGGGAGGAACCTAACTCCTGGTTGACTAATTGAGCTAATGAGCTAACCAACCCTGAAGATTGCCCTGTGTCTATACATACCATTATGTGAGACAGCACACATCATTATTGTTTAACATAGGTGTAGCCTAATTCAACCTGACACAACTTGATCCTAGATTATGAAGCAAATCAGTTAGATGAAATTATTTCACTATAGAAATGAAAGAGGAGGTGGGAAGAAAGAAAGTGAGAGGAGATAGTTTTATTGACAGAGGGAGAAATATGGGAATAGGGAACCCATGAATATCTTTAAAAGTGAAGAAAGTATAACAAGTATCCACTTAATAGTAATCATTATAAAGTATATAGTGGAATTTTGGAAAGTGTAACACAAGACTCTACAGTTATAGGATTATGATACTTAACCAAAGACCATGGGAGTAAGTACAACTTCTCGAATTACTAGTTACATTCTAATCCCTTTACATTTTTAAAAAATATTTATTTATTTTTGAAAGAGAGAGAGATGGAGAGAGAGAGAGAGACAGGGCATGAGTGGGGGAGGATCACAGAGAGAGGGAGACACAGAATCTGAAGCAGGCTCCAGGCTCCAAGCTGTCGGCACAGAGCTTGATGTCGGGCTACAACCCATGAATCATGAGATTATGACTTCAGCCAAATGTTTAACTGACTAAGCCACCCAGGCATCCTTCTAATCTCTTTAAAGAATTTTTACATATGGCATCTCTTAGAGGTTTAGCTCATTAAAAATCTGCTCGACATGAAGAATTATATACTTTTAATAGCAAGGAGGAGTGATCATCCATATTTATTTTTATTATTTTATTTATTTGAAAACTTTCTTCCAAATTCTTTGGGCAGTATCATCAATATTCATACCTACAGGCTTTACACCTCTCCCAGCAGTAACCAGCCTCCAGGAATGGGAATTTGGAAAAAAATTTTAAAATTT
>NC_043714.1:4333798-4387006 GCF_006229205.1 Suricata suricatta
TTCCGATGTAATTGTAAATGGGATTATTTTCTAATTTCTCTTTCTGATAGCTTATTATCAGTGAATAAAAATGCACCTGATTTATACATGTTAGTTTTGTATCTTGTGACTTTACTGAATTTATTTATTAGTTTTAAATGATTTTTGGTACATTCTTCACTGATAATCACTGGTAATGTTAGAAACATCAGTTTCCATGTTGAACGAAGGCAGAAGGAATGAGACGCATCGATAAATTTAAGCAGGCTGAATTTGTTACTCCTCAACAACTTGCTTATGCATTATCTTATTCACTTTGATAAAAGTTAAAGAAGAAAAAAAATCTACTATTTCCCAATATTTTTTAGCTCCTTATATATTATGTCACACCAGTTTTGGGAGGAATATACTATTTTCTTCTAGTTTAAAAAGAACTCCATTTACCTGGAGTCTGTTTCTTTGAGATAGTTTATCATGCTCAGGTACCTCCTTGCTTGCTTTTTCAGCTCCTGACTCTTTTTATCTCATCTCCTCTGTTCTTCTCTCTCTTCCTCTTTTATTACCACTCTTACCATTTTGGAGTTAGCATTGGATCTTCTTGGCTTGCCTTGAAGCTGCTTAAGGATTGTGGTTTTGCCCTACAAGTTGCTCAGTTTGGTCTGTAGAGAACTGGGCTGGTCAGCTCTGTGTGATTTCTCTTGACAGGATGTTAATTCCAGCCAGGACAAGACTTGGAGAGATTTAGCTGCTGGATGATTGATTAGACAGGACTCTTTTAGTTGAAGCAAGAGAATCCCAACTCAAATAAGCTCAAATAAGTATGATAATTAGTTATTGATGAGAGCATTCTAGAAGTATCAGACCCTGATATTTTTATTCCTCTCTGTATACCACTGACTTGTCCATCTCCTCATATCTGTGGCTGCTATAACTTGTCAAACTTGAAGTGAACTCTTGGGTTTTGCTGAACATCCCTTGGCAGTTAACTCTATATTTATGAAAGGAAGTTAACTAGTCTACAGTACAGTGATGGGGACTGTAGGAAAGTTGCTGGGAAGATCTTTTTGTTAAGGCATTTGTGGACACAAGGGGAAATTGACATCAGCTCACTGCAATAGTCCAATGATCTTAGTCTTTGAGGCTGGAAGAGTGTCAGGAAGCCAAAGAACTAGAAACTTGGGCATGAGCAGTATCAGGAAGATAATGACAATCTGCTCAGCTGTCAGTGAGAAAGGCGGGAGAAGATAGAGAGGTAACCCCAATTGATCTCTCATTTTTTTCCCTATCAGTTGGCTCAGGGAAGAGCATAAGAAGGGTGAGGAGAAGTCTGTAGCAGACATTCTGGGAAAAGTATTTTTGTTCCTAAGGGAGTGTCATAGGAACAAATGGACCACCTTCATCCTCTGGATAGCAATATGCCTGGAACTGTTAAGGACAAAGACAATCTTAGGAGAGCAGCACAGAGAGATGGGAGGAACCTAACTCCTGATTGACTAATTGAGCTAATGAGCTAACCAACCCTGAAGACTGCCCTGTGTCTATACATACCATTATGTGAGACACCACATATCATTATTGTTTAACGTAGGTGTAGCCTAATTCAACCTGACACAACTTGATACTAGATTATGAAGCAAATCAGTTATATGAAATTATTTCACTATAGAAATGAAAGAGGAGGTAGGAAGAAAGAAAGTGAGAGGAGATAGTTTTATTGACAGAGGGAGAAATATGGGAATAGGGAACCCATGAATATCTTTAAAAGTGAAGAAAGTGTAACAAGTATCCACTTAATAGTAATCATTATAAAGTATATAGTGGAATTTTGGAAAGTGTAACACAAGACTCTACAGCTATAGTATTATGATACTTAACCAAAGACCATGGGAGTAAGTACAACTTCTCGAATTACTAGTTACATTCTAATCCCTTTACATTTTAAAAAAATATTTATTTATTTTTGAAAGAGAGAGAGATGGAGAGAGAGAGAGACAGGGCATGAGTGGGGGAGGATCACAGAGAGAGAGAGAGACACAGAATCTGAAGCAGGCTCCAGGCTCCAAGCTGTCGGCACAGAGCTTGATGTTGGGCTACAACCCATGAACCATGAGATTATAACCTCAGCCAAATGTTTAACTGACTAAGCCACCCAGGCATCCTTCTAATCTCTTTAAAGAATTTTTACATATGGCATCTCTTAGAGGTTTGGTTCATTAAAAATCTGCTCGACATGAAGAATTATATACTTTTAATAGCAAGGAGGAGTGATCATCCATATTTATTTTTATTATTTTATTTATTTGAAAACTTTCTTCCAAATTCTTTGGGCGGTATCATCAATATTCATACCTACAGGCTTTACACCTCTCCCAGCAGTAACCAGCCTCCAGGAATGGGAATTTGGAAAAAAATTGTAAAATTTCAACTCCTTAGTGACTACCGAGTATTTAATGAAATTTATCGCATTGAGAAGACATAAGTGAGAATACCATAAATTGCAAAATAGTAGAATCTTCACTATTTCACATTTTTACCTAACCTAATAATTTTTAATGAAGGATGGACTATTGAAGGCTTATTTAGAACGACTTCTCACTGGTTTTGAACAAGTCTATCAAAACAGATTTTTTCTACAAAAAAATGTGTCCTTTACATCAGGCAAGTTTCCCAAACTTATTCAGAGCTGATCAAATGCTCTTTTACTCAGACTGAGAAACATTTTCTTCTCCTCCTCCTCATTCTTCTTCTTCTTCTTCTTCTTCTTCTTCTTCTTCTTCTTCTTCTTCTTCTTGTATATTAGTTTCAGAACTGGAACCCCAACAGTGGTGCAGGAAAATTTAAAGCACATGCCGATTGCCTGATTTTGTGGCTATACTGTACACTGCAATTATCTCCATGTGGGGATGTTTGTCTTGGGGTCCTACATCTGCCTGTGGGTGAAGCAGCAACTACACATGAATGATCCACAGATGTTCTTCTTCAACACTTTTAAAAACGAGGGGAAGTAACAAAATAATTAGTTTGTTAGCTTGCTGTTTGTATCCCAGTCAGGGTGGACTTAAGATGACAGTCAACTTTAGGACTGGCCTAAATGCCATTTAAAAAAAATCCAATATGATATAAACAGAGTATAGGAGTTTATATTAATATATATTAGTTTGCTAGGACTGTCATTCCAAAGTATATCACAGAAACATATTATCTCAGTGTGGAAGCCAGAAGTCTGAGTCAGGTGTGGGTTCCCTCAGAGGGCAGTGAGGGAAGGATACATCCCAGGCCCCTCTCCTTGGTGTACAGATGGCCATCTTCATGTTTCCATGGAATTCTCCCTGTGTTGCAGACTATGAGTCTGGAGTTCTCTTTTGTCCACCAAGAAAGTAGATGCAGAATTGAATACGAGAAGGGCTAATGTCCAGGAGGAGACTAGAGACCCAAACAGGGCTTTTGTCTCTGTATTTATTGAGTGTTCAAGAGCCTACACATGTGGTGACCATGAAAAAAAACAAGAGCTTACACACATGAACGTAAGGAAAAAAATCAGACAGTAACCATTAACTTGTGTGAATAAGAAGCAGAGGGTCTCAGGGGCAAGTGGAGTTTCTGGCCAAGGTACATTGGCACCAGATGGGAAGTAATTTCCTGCAGGTGGTATAACAAGCTACTTGTGATTCCATTACAATATCTTGTTAGCTAAACTCAGGAGCTTTCACCCTGTGGTGGTGGCTCTCTGGCCTAATCTTTTTATCTAACCTATTTATGTAAGTAGAACCTATTTCCCCACACCCCTGTATGTGTGCCTGAGTCCTAATTTTTTCTTATAAGGGCACCAGTCATACTGAATTAGAGTCCACTCTAACTTAACCTCACTCTAACAATTATTTAAAAGATCCTATCTCCACATAAAGCTGGAGGTTCTGGAGGTTAGTACTTCAACATATGAATTTTGGGGGTGGGGGGGCACAACTCAACCAGTAACAAGGTAAAACATTTTTATTATAAGTCATTTATATATGGGAAGCCAAAACAAAATTACAGTATGTGGGCAATGCCAGGTCTCAATTTATTAGATAAAAATAAATTTAGATTTCATGAAACTAAAACACTGCTAAAGTAATCTGAATATTTCCCAATGATAAAGAACTTACACCAAGTAACAGGTAACTTTAGCAGTTTCTTAGGTAATTCAACATCACAAATACTTTTCCCTTTGAGGTGTGTAAGAGTGGTTTTCATTCTTCAATTTTTTAGTTCTATTGGCCTGATAGAATTCTCTGCTGAGCTGCACATCTATTTTATGAAACAGATCACTGCATATTCCCCGGGATGACTCATGAGTAGCACCTCACACTTCATCCCAAACCTGAGTTCCACGTCCAGCTAATGGATTCTGTTTGTAAATCTCAACCCCCCTTCTGTAAAATAATGTAAGACCGACCAAGCAGCTATCTTAAGGGTGCCCCCCTCCCACCACATTTTATTTTGCCCAATACGATGCTATGTTATTATCTCTTTTTTCCATCTCCCACTTTTATTCTACATTAGCTCCTGTCTTCACTTCTCACTCAAAGAAACAATTAAGACTCCTACTCTAGTAATTTAAAAGCACAACTTGACTGGCCAACTGGCACATAAAATACATGATGCTCACACCTACATGTACCACATGAATTGGTCCTCAGTCTTCTTCTGTATCATAATAAGCAGAAATTGAAAGAGGTGCTAGATTAATTTTAAAGCTAACTTTAAGACAAACTGAATAAAAAAATTAATGTTGAGTTATTTTCTTGAGCTTTAATTGACAAAAGTATATGTAAACATAACTTTTTGAGATTGCTTCTATTACATGAAAACAGATGAGAATTAAACAAGACAGAAAGTTGGTTTTTCACCATATAATGGAATTGCTGACTTGAGAAAATAGCTCTAAGTCAAGTGACTGAATATTAAGAATTCTTAGCAATGGTAGAATTTATAACATCTAGGGTATATCTCCTGAAATAATTATTAGTTTTAAAACACAGAGTATAATTTGGTAGAGGGCTCAGGTTTTGAGCACATGTGAAATATCTTTTGAACAGTGGTCTGGCTTCCAAAAGTTTGAGTGTAATATGGTAATGCACATTATGATCGCAATCCATTCTTGAAAAGAAATCTTACACCAGTCTAATCTATGAAGCACATCTTTTTCAACCTACTTCTTGAGGTGTAAGTGACATACCATCACACCACAAATTTCCTGGTGTCTCTGTAGGCCTCCTTCACCTCTTTCCTGCCACTGCTTCCCTGGAACACAGGCAACAACTGATGATGTGATTCCAGCTAAGCCCTGAGCTCCTGAAAAACAGCAACAATTAAGAAACATCCCACTGTTTTGTATTCCAGAAAAGAGCTCACACTAAAGGACTGCCTACCCTTGTGTATTCTGAAGTAAGACCCACCCACAACCTTCTTCATGATTCCCAACAGAGAGATAGGTGGATTTCTTGTCTACCCACCCCATTCTCTGAGATATTCTTCATGAATGAATGCAATAGCCTGAATAAAATCATCTCCTTAACTGTCCAGTGCACTTGGACTTGACAGCATGATGCCTTTACTCCACTTGACTTCTGATTTTCATTTACTCCATCTGGTTGACAAGATCTTCAAAGGGTTCCATTCCTGGTTGGCCAGCTGGGGACACAACAGTGAGAGGGGCTTCCAGTTATGTGGTCTGACTCCTGTCAGAACTCTTTTTTGGTGGCATTGTGAGGGTTTTGTTTTGTTTCCTTTCATGTACTTGATTTTTGGTACTGTTTTTTTTTTTAAGTTTAGTTATTTACTTTTAAAGAGAGAGAGAAAGAGTGAGCTGGGGAGGGGCTAAGACAGGGGGAGAGACAATCCCTGGCAGCCTCCACACTTCCGGTGCAGATCCCTATGGGGGCCTTGAACTCATGAACCATGAGACCATGACCCAGCTGAAATCCAGAGTCAGATGCTTAACTGACTGAGCCACTCAGGTGCCCCTGGTACTGGCTTCTTTTGGCCATGTTTTGATTCCTCTAAGTGAATTGATGGTTTATAGAGATCTTCTATCCATTTGTTAGCCTGCACTGTTGGTCTACTTTATCTATTTTGATTTCAAATCAATTAAGGATTCATACCCTTTGGGAAGAGGACAGTTGCTTTATATAAACCAGTGAGTATGAGGGCACCTGGGTGGCTCAGTTGGTTAAACATCCAACTTTCAGTTAAGTCCCACATCAGGCTTCATGCTGAGCCTGGAGCCTACTTGGGATTCTCTTTCTCTTTCCCTCTCTCTCTGCCCTTCCCCTGCTCATGCTTTTTCTGTCTCTCAAAACAAACAAATAAACACACAAAAAAATAAACCAGTGAGTATGTAATTCTGTGTTTACCTTTGACCCATGGCACAATTTTTGAATTGAATTCATAAGCTACAATGTCTATGTCATATTTATATTTCTGTGATTGTGTGAGTGTGTAACATTTTCTTATATCTAGATAGCATTAATAATAAAATTACTACATCTCTAAAATTAAAATAATTATACTGTGATTGACTGCCTTAGAGAAAATCACTTACATAAAGTAAATATTTCTGAAATACTGAGAAATTAAGAAAATTTAACTTCTGGTACTCAAAATTTATATTCTTAAAAAATGTTTATTTATTTATTTTTAGAGAGAGTATAAATGGGGAAGGGGAAGCAAAAGAAGAAGAGAGAATCCCAAGCAGGCTCTACTCTGTCAGCCCAGAGCCCAACGTGGGGATCGAGCCCATGGACTGAGAGATCATGACCTGAGCTGAAATCAAGAGTCAGATGCTAACCAACTGAGCCAAGTCATACAGAATATACTCTTTCTTCTTTTGTCTGGCATTTTCCTATCACCATGATGTTGTTGCATGTATCAACAGTTCACTATTTATTACTGAGAAGTGATTTGTTTTTCCATTTCTGGTTTTCTGGAAATTTGGGTTGTTTTTACATGGGTTCTATAACAAATAAAACTATTATGATCACTCATGTACAAATATTTTTATGGACATATGCTTTCACTTCTCTTGGGTCAATACCTAGAAGGGAGAAGGCTGGTGGAAAGCAAATTTAAATTTTTAGCTCTGTGTTAATTCTTCCTTGTTAGAATTTCTGGAAACTGACCCTTCACTGTCTGACCAAGGTAATGATTTTAAGTAGAAACTTTCCATAGAGATTCTCCGAGGCTAACAGAATGACTTTAATAATCTTTCTGTAAAGTATAATGAATTTATATTAAAACATATATAGAGAGAATTAATATGGCCTGTAATATCTATAAGTTGCAAATAGTATTTTCAACAGTATAAAATTAACATAATAAGATGTCATTAATAAGACATTATACTGATGATTGTAATAAACACTAATTAATAGATGAAAAGTATACTTGATACAGGAAAGTAATATGAGGTTGATGGTGAGGGATGCAAAACATAGATCGTTGAAAGAAGATAAAAGAGGTTAAAAAAGGATCTCAAAACTGTAATTCAGGGGCCCCTGAGTGGCTCAGCTGGTTAAGCATCTGACTTCAGCTCAGGTCTCATGGTTTGTGGAGTCAAGCCCCGGGTCAGGCTCCGTGCTGACAACTCAGAGCCTGGAGCCTGCTTCAGATACTGTGTCTCCCTCTCTCTCTGTCCCTCCACTATTCGTGCCCTGTCTTTGTCTCTTAAAAAAAAAAGGTTAAAAAAAACCTGTTATTCAAGCACATTTCTTTATAGATAACATCCATGCCTCTTAGCAGTACCTTCCCATCAGCCTATAATCACATTCAAGACTTTCCAATGAGAAACAAACAAAAGGACCTTCTGAGCCTGCGTGTCCTCCCCGCTGCTGGCTTCCCTCCTTCCCTTGTCTCTTCTGCCTCCCACCTGACAGTCCTGAGGCTCGGAGAAGGTCCTACACGACCTGCAGTGACCTGTTCACAGGACTAGTTTCCAGCATTGTCTTTGGACCCGTTTGTTATAGTAAACATTGTTCATCACATCTTTCTCCGAATTCGATGAGGCTTTTCCCTGAGTTTTATGACGCTATTTTTCTTAGTGCTTCTTTTACATTTCTGACTTTTTGTCCTTTTTTTCTTTGCAGGTCTCTCTCCCCGACCCCTTAAACATTCACTTTGTATACGCTCTTGTTTAAGGTTATTTCGAGGACATAAGCTTCCTTTAGGTCAGTTACAAACACAGGTTTAAGTGGAGGCACTGGGAAAAAGCAGCCACGTCCTCCGGGGGCACATGCCAGGCCAGGGCACAGGGCTCCTGACGATCGAATCTCAGTCCCCTCCACCCCATGCAGGCAGGGCTGAGCCCGGGCACCAGCCACCCAGCTGCGCAGTGGCCTCCTCTCTCACAACAGTCCCGGCTCTCGCCGGTCTCCTTGTTTTGAGAAATGCAATTTAAAAGATGGAGAAGGGGTCAAAACTTTAGGTGCATTTCCCATTTTAACTCACCGTCTCTTCCTTCCGCTCTGATATGTGAAATCGACCTTCAAAACGAGTCTTAGATCTCCTTCCACGTTTCCGAGAACAGCAGGTGCACGGAAGGACCCAGGAGTGTTTTCTGGATATGCTCATAGGCCTTTCGTTCCTGCAGAGTGGTTTATCAGAAAGGGTTAAACTTCTAAGATTTCCCCACTCGTCTCTCCGGAGACTACATATTTATAAAAATATATGTTAGGAAAATTATTGGGGAAGTATAGGGGGAAGGTGGGGAGAAGAAATTTATCGCGATAGGAAATGGCTGCTAATGAATTATGTGTACATTTGAATATTAACATTTTGTAAAATCTCTTTTTAATATTTCTTCACATTTCCTGATTTTCAGTGCAATTTTTTCTATATTTACTTCTTTTTCTAAAATGTTTTATTTATTTTTGAGAGAGAGAGACAGAGAGACAGAGCATGAGCTGTGGAGGGGCAGACACACACACAAACACACACACACACACACACACACACACACACACACAGAATCCAAAGCAGGTTTCAGGCTCTGAGCTGTCCTCACAGAGCCTGAACAGGGCTGGAACTCACAAACCATGAGATCAAAACCTGAGCTGAAGTCAGACACTCAACCAACTGAGCCACCCAGTTGCCCTTTTCTATATTTACTTCTTGGTGTAGTTGTGTGTCCATGAAGAAGAATTTCCAAGAAAAAATACAACCAGGTATCAAATAATAACAACAAACATTGCCATTGTTATTTTCACTAGGAGGCGGACAAGAATTAGCATGGCAGAGACATTTTTCCTGTCTTTCATGAAATGTAACAGAGCAGGGCTATTTCCAATATGTATTAAATGTAGTCACGTGCTTTGCATTTCTCTCCGTTTTTCCACAGAGCCAAGAGAGAATGAGTCCATTTCCGTAAATTATATAGTCAAAATTGTATCCATTACTCCTTTTAAATGAAATGAATAGTTTATGAATTAGTAACAAAATTGTAAGCATTTACAATGTTGTATTATTTATCCAATTATTGCTAAAGTGACTCATATAAAGATAGATGAAGTTTCATATATTTTTGAAAAGACATACACTGTGAATCTGAGAAGAGAGTTTATTCAGGACTCTTCTGTAATAACTAGGCTGCCATATGTGTAAGTAATAAACACACTTCATACATTATATTAAGTTCTTTAAAAGATGTTAAACATTAAAGCTCAGTAAAATCTCTGCATGTACCAAGAGATTTCCCCTACCCAGCCCCCTTCCCTTGAATTCATTACTATAAATACAGAACGGGCAGGCTCAGGGGCAGGAAGCCTGGCTTTCGTTCTGGGGCTGTGTGAACTCAGGCTAGCTCATGAACTTTTCTGGAAGACAGGATGGGTGGTCACGAGTGGAAGAAGTCATGTGGACTTCTGTCACTGCTTTGAGTGGTGACCAGAATCCTGGAAGCAGGACTATGTTTTATTTTATTTTTTAAATTTTAAAAAAGGTTTTATTATTTATTTTTTTAGAGAGAGGGAGAGAGAGAGGGAGAGAGAGAGCGCGAGCGAGCATGAGCAGGGGAGGGCAGAGAGAGTGGGAGACCCAGAATCCTAAACAGGCTCCAGGCTCTGGTTGTCAGTGCAGAGCCTGATGCGGGGATTGAACCGCAGAACCACGAGATCATGACCGGAGCTGAAGTCAGACGCTTAACCAACTGAGTCACCCAGGCGCCCCAGAAACAGGACTTCAGAGTGAGAAGTCACAGAGGAACATGGTCCCTCTGGGAATCCCTTTTTCAAAAACATTTTTATGTCTTTATTTTATTTTTTGAGAGAAAGAGACAGGGTGTGAGTAGGGGGGGGGGCAGAGAGAGAGGGAGACAGAATCAGAAGCAGGTTCCAGGTTCTGAGCTGTCAGCACAGAGCCCGATGTGGGGCTTAAACCCACAGACAGTGAGGTCATGACCTGAGCCAAAGTCGGACACTTAACCAACTGAGCCACCCAGGTGCCCCTCTCTGGGAATCCTAATATGTATGAGGGAAGGTGCTAGAATGCCTGTAAGCATATGGCGTAGAGATTTGAGTTGCATCTCAATTCTCTTTAATACCTCAGTGATTCTGAAACTAGAACTTGAGAACATTTATAATACTTTAAACTGTTTTCACATTTATTTATTTTTGAGAGACAGAGCAAGACAGAGCATGAGCGTGGGAGGGGAAGAGAGAGGGGGAGACACAGAATCTGAAGCAGGCTCCAGGCTCTGGGCAGTCAGCACAGACCCGGATGTGGGGCTTGAACCCAGGATCATGACCTGGGTGGAAGCTGGAGACTTCACCAACTGAGCCACCCAGGCACCCTATAATACCTTTAAGTAATGCTGCCCAGAGCCATTATCTCACTTGTGAAGTTCACTGAAACAGACCCCACAGGTTTGAACCTCATTTCGAGAGTGTCACTGATAGGCTATCACTCTGCGTTGTAGACACCAGAAACTTCCCCGTCTCTGGTCTTGCTCATTCTGTCTCTCATTCCTCCCATTCTTGTTTCTGTATCTCTTCTTTAGTTACTTTCCCTTTCTTACCTCTTGCGCTTGTTAAATCTGGCCAAGTGATGTTTGCCTCTGCAAACCTGATCCTCTAAAAAAATCCTTTTTTATTCTTCTCTTCACTCTTTGTCTTTCACTAGAAAGCCATCTTCCATCTGTTTTTCCAAAATTCTCTCCATTCTTTCCATCCCAGCTTCAGTATCATTGCCTCACGACACTTCCTTTGGCTTCATCAGGCAGAGTTCATCTTTGTCTACTACAGCACGTAGTACATTTGGCTTTGCAATGTCTGGATGAGAAAAAGAGCTTCCTCTTACATAACTGTGTTTGGAGCGAGTGCTGGGGGAACACCCCCGGGCCCTCGCGACCAGGCTGAAGCACCGACACCGCTTCACCCCAGTTTCTGGGAGCGTGGCTAGCCAGCAGCTTGCAGCTGGGCTCCTCTCCTGAGGCGAGCTGCCCCGGCCCGGCCAGGCCGCCTCCACAGAGCTGGTGGGGTCTAAGGACTCATCTACGCGGGAGGGGGTTTTAAAGACCCAGCTCCTTTGCCGCAATGTGGAGCCATTTTGGCTTCAGAGATCCCTTGGGCTCAGCTGAAGTCTTTGCATGGAGTGTATTATAGTTCAGCTCCTCTGGCTGCTCAGTTCTGCTCCCACAGGATGTGCTGGTGAGTACTGTGCACTAACCATCATCCATGCAAATTGGCACCTCAGCGTTTCTTTCTTGGGCCCTCACCTCTTCCTTACAAGATGTGTTTGGCAGCATGTGTTAGTCGATTGGAACAAAACAGAGGTCGAATGAATCGAACTAAACAGAGGTTCCTAGTTCTTCCCCATATCATAGCCCAACACCAAAAAAAAATCCAATTCAGGTCTTGTTCTCAGAGATGAGCTTTGAGTTGTTCAAGGAATTTATATAGAAGACTGGGCCTTTTATACCTAGGTGGAAATGCAACAAACATTGAATTAAATTAAACTGATAGATAATGGGAGAAACTGAAGCCAAGAAAGGTTATGAAGGGGCACCTGGGTGGCTCAGTCAGTTGAGTGTCCAACTTCCCTCAGGTCATGATCTCGCAGTTCGTGGGTTGGAGCCCTGCATCAAGCTCTGTGATGACAGCTCGGAGCCTGGAGCCTGCTTCGAATTTTTGTCTTTCTCTTTCTGCCCCTCCCTCATTCTCTCTCTCTCTCTCTCTCTCTCTCTCTCTCTCTCTCTCTCTCATATAAATAAACATTAAAAATTTTTTTACAAAGAAAAAAAGAAATGTTGTGAAACTCATCCCAGATCACACACCTAGTGACCAACAGAGCCAAGAGCTGCACCCCAGTCCTTTTCTCATTAGGGACATCTCCTACCCATCTCATAAGAAGCTGTGACTCTCAGCTTCTGAACGTCTTGATTCCAATGGGATCGTTACAGAAAATCATTTTTAAAAAATAAGAGAAAAATCAACTTTAACTCCACCTTGGACTTCATTCTGAGGCCCTACTTTTCCACTGAATTAAAATTCAAACATTCCTTGTAGGAGTCGCTGGTGGGCTTCTCCTGGTCCCCACTTTGCCTTTAAGTATTCCAAAGGCTTCTCTCTAGAATCTGGACACCCTTTTGGGGTAGTCTGGAGCTGCAGTTTCAAGAATTGCCTTTGAAACTGAGGCTGGACTGTCTCAGGGATCACTTGAAATTCGGGCATCCCTGGCCTGCAGTCCAGGGCTACAGAACAGGTGCAAAAATACTGGGAGAAATGGAGAGTCAGTGTGTACTGTCTAGGTTTCTCTCTCTAGTGGTATGACCCCAAACCATGTTCGGAAGTCCTGATGAACCTAAGTCAGCAGGGTGATGTGGTTGGAACACACCCAGAATGGCTCTAATTTTAGTTACATGCTGAGGGTTTAGCTTTATGAAACTCACGATTTCCATCTTCTCTGATGGGACATTCGTGCATCCACTGAGGGGAGGAGATCACATCCACTTGTGGCTTGAGAGGTTGTCCTGTTGAGCATTGTCTTGTGAGGAAGTTACACAGCAAGATGATGTCAGCTTGGTGAACCCTGGGAGACATGGGACATGTCACATTATGGCTGTATGTTGTACTTTTGTCTGATCACTTCTTTGGCTTTCCCAAAGCTAAGAAAAGTAAACTTTATCATGTGTATTTTTAGCAAAAGCCTTCAAATGTTTTAGGGACTATTGACGGACATTATTGAGAGAAATTGTTCAGGGTCTACAAAACAGAGAGTAGATATTAACCGACTACAAATCTACTAACCAGGGCTTTAGACCAGATTAAATCAGAGAATACATCGGGCTAACTTTTAAATAGAATAATGCATAGGACTGACGGGAAAAGAATTATGAGAACAAAAAAGAGGGAAGAAAAACAAATTAAAATAGGTTGTTGAGAGGTGATGAAATCTAGTGGGTGTTGTCACAGTTTGTGGAATCCATAACCCCATCCCTACATTTTAATGAGTTCCTCTCCATAGATCATGTAAACCAACCTTTTTACTGAAGAGTAAAGCATTTATCTATTTGTGACATAAGCTTTCCTCACATTGTGTTCCCTAACTAAATCAGGTGCCGAAGAATCAAATATAGAAACAGCTTCAAATTCATGAGGGAACTTGCAGAAAAGTGATATGCACTATGATAGGAAATGAGTTTTGAAATTAAGAGCATCGTGGGAAATGTGTATAATTCAGTCATAGGAACAGGCTAAAAAAGGCTATTGAAAAGTTGATTTACTCATTGTTTAGTGCTACATCCAAATGTAATTGCAGTGCAGAAATTAGCATTAGATTATTGCATAGCAGTTTTGAAAAATGGTGTCTTGGCCAATTTGTTTTTGTAAATCTATATAACATTAGCTAACATGAGTCAGGCTGTAATATTTTTCAGTCTCTGCTTATTTAGTGCCAAAACCTTTAGAAGAAAAGTAAAAAAAAAATTTTTAAGCCTGTATTCAAACAGATACAGATGTTTTTAACTCTATACTAAGTATCTTACCTAAGTACCTTACAATTATAGCTACTATGAATCATAATTTCACATGTTTGGGTGAAAATGAAAACAATGACTTGTCTGTTAAGCGAGATTTTTCAAAGTGAAATGCAGAGGGTGACAAGCTTGTCATGGAACTGCCTGTGGGTGCCTGACACCTCTGCACTCCCAAATTAAGAGATCATGCCTCTATATGACAAGATGGATGTTAGTTGAACCTACTGTGTTAAACATTTCACAATATATGTAATTCAAGCCATTATGCTGTGTGCCTTAAATGTGCACGGTGATGGGTGCCAACTATGATTTCTCAATGACAATGGAAAGAAAAAGAGGTCAGGTGTAGGCAGTGTGGGGAAGTGATAAGGCTTGCATTTAGCCACATCCCTCCTCTGCCCACTGCTTGCTCCCCTTTTCCCTGGGCTTAATTGGGTACTTCACCCAGAAGTCCCCAAAATCAGGACTCCAGGGCATGTGATGTTAGGAAATCCTCCCAGGAAAAGCTGTCGGGAGAGTTAGGAAGGAGAGACAAGGAGGCCTGGAAGGGTGGGATGTCAAGCAAAGCCCATAGAGAGGGTCCACAGAGGGCAGCTCTGGCTCAGCCCCACAGGGGAGTTTTGAGGCATTGTAGGTCCCCTCCTACACACACAGCAGCAGCCTCGCCAAGGGGATGCCAGAGCATCAATGCCCCCAGACTCCTGGGGCAGAGCTGGAGTGAGAGCACCCCCTCCTTTCTCAGCCATCTCAGTAGCCCCGCCATCCTTTCTGGCTCCTTTTTCCAGACCCTATTTGGTCAAAATCCAAAAAAGATGGCCAACAGACACATGTAAAGGTGCTCATCATCACTAATCATCAGGGAAATATGAATCAAAACCACAGTGAGATATCACTTCCCACCTGTTAGAATAACTGTTATCAAAAGACAAGAAATAACAAGCGTTGGCAGAGATGTGGAGAAAATGGAACCCCGGTGCACTGCTGGGGAGAATGGAGGTTGGTGCAACCACTATAGAAAACAGTACGGAGTTTCCTCGAAAAACTAAAAACACAGCTCTCAGATGATCCAGCAATTCCACTTCTGGGCATTTATCCAAAGAAAAAAATGCTAGCTTGAAAATGCTGCCCATGTTGATTGTAGGGTTATTTATGAAGCCAAGATATGGAAGCAACCTAAGGGGCCATGGTTGTATGAATGGATAAAGAAGATGTGGCATAGTAAACTATTAGCCATAAAAAGGCATGAAATCTTGTCATTTGTAACAACATGGATGGACCTTGAGAGCATTATGATAAAATAAGTCAGACAGAGAAAGACACATAGTGTGTGATCTCACTTAAGTGTGGAATCTAAAAAACAAACACATCACCCACAAAAACAAACCCCAGCTCACAGATACAGAGAGTTTGGATAGAGCATGGACAAAACAGGTTAAAAAGTACAAACTCCTAGCTATAAAAAAAATAAACATATTCATTTATAAATAAATAAATGTGCAGCATAGTGACTACAGTTAATAATGCTGTATTGTATATTTGAAAGGTGCTAAGACTAGATCTGAAAATTTTTCATCTCAAGAAAGTAAATTTGAGTAACTATGTATGGCAATGGGTGTTAACTAGACACTGGTGGGCATTTCATAATATATATAAGTATAAAGTCAATATGTTGTACACCTACCTGGCACTAATAACGTGTTAATGTGTCAACTACACCTAAAAAACAAAGCAAAACAACTAACACATCCAGACCTCAGACCCTCTGGGATCTGTAATGCTAGATGTTTGGGCTCCTGAGCCTCTGTCCTCTCTGACTTCCTTTCCTGCCCTCATGGCAGGATTTAGAAAAGATCTGGGAAAAGCCCAGCTATGATTACTAAAAATAAGTGGAAAGGGGCAGAGGGGGCTTGGAAAGCCCTACAGTGTGCCAGGCAAAACTGTCATCAAACCTGAACACGTTTAAACTTTAGAACAGCCCAAACTTATCTCCATTCAGTAGTAGAAGAAAGAAGGTTCCCTCTGTTGGTTCCTGGTTGGTTCACACAGGGTGGGGCAAGGGTGTGAGGACATAAAGGGGAGGCGGGGGGCAAGCGGGGCATGGGCGGAGTCTGACCTGAGGACAGTTTGGGTGGGAGAGGTTGGAGCTGTGTGTCTGGTCCCAGAAGGCACCCACTGGAGGGAGAAGGGCTAGAGTGGATGGAGAAGCCTGGAAGGAAGAGGTCTGCTCTCCACCTCCCCGCCCACACCCCACTCTACTAGAGTTAGAGAAATCCATGTGACTAATGCTGGCCAAACAAAGTAAGCAGAAGTGTTCTCTGTGGGGGCTGGTTGAAGGGACTGGGCTAAGTTTTGTGGCTCTGGTGTTTGCTCTTGTTTCTTTCTTGCCATTCTTCTCTTAGTCAGGGATGCAGGAGATCCAGCAGCTATTTTGACTGCAACCTAGTAGTGGTTGCGATCTAGCAGTCGGATGTTGGATTAGAAGGGGGTACTTGGGTGACTCAGTTGGTTAAGCATTTGCCTCCTGACTTCAGCTCAGGTCATGATCCCATGGTTTGTGAGATCAAGCTCTGTGTTGGTCTCTGTGCTAACAGTACAGAGCCTGCTTAGGATTCTCTCTCTCTCTCTCTCTCTCTCTCTCTCTCCCTCTGTCCCTCCCCCACTCATCCTCACGCGCTCTCTCTCTCTCTCTCTCTTTCAATAATAAAATAAAAACATAGAAAAATTAAAAATAATAAAATAAATAAATAGAAAGGTGGATAAAACTAGAGCAATCCAACTTCTTGGAAACAGAGCAAGAGAAATAACTTTCCCTTATGTTGGAGCTACTTTTAATTGGATTTTACTGTAATGTTTAAATAAACCAAATCTAACACAATTAAATGTTTACTCTTTATATTAAATTAGAAAATCTTGGATGGATCTAGAGGATATAATATGCTAAACAAAATAAGTCAGTCAGAGAAAAACAAATACCATATGATTTTACTCACACATGACATTCAATAAACAAAACAAATGAGCAAAGAAGAGAGAAAAACAAAAAACAAACCTAACTTTAGAGAATGAAGTGTTGCTGCCAAGGAGGAGCTGAGTGGGGGATGGGTGAAATAGGTGAAAGGGATTAGGAGTCCCCTTATGGTGATGAGCACTGACTTATGTAGAATTGTTGAATCATTATATTTTACACCTGAAACTATTATAATTCTGTATGGTAATTATACTTGGAAAAAACATAAAAAACAAAAAACAGCAAAGTTAGAAAATCCTAGCATACTTATTAGTCATTCAGAGGGTAACAATTGTTTAGTGGCTCTGGCAGGAGGTTCTGCCAGGACCCGGAAATAGTGCCAAGATTTCCCACTTCTTAGTAATTTCAGTGCCTCAAAGGTATTAAGGTGACAAACACCTCACACTCAAACATTTAGAGGTTCAATTTTAACTTGGATAATAGTGGTAAATGGATTTCTGATCCATTCCTTGTTTGCATATGTCTCTGAAAGCATTTTGGCATGTGTTTGAGCTTAGCATAGTTTATAAATATAGCCAATAATAGGGCATTGATTTATTTCTCCACTGAGTGAAGAAATAATCAAGTTTTGTGAAAGTATTGGCTCCAGGTGACTAAACTGTTTGATCTGTAGTTTGCTTTATTCCAGAAATTCTATCTTATCCTCAAAGTTAGAGATGATATTTTACTTTTAAAATTCATCATATTTCTGACACCAACTGTCTTTGAGACTCCAACTTAACAAAGCTGCATAAAATCTGAGAGATGATGTAATTAGCACTCTTGGGGTAATTTAAAATATCTTTATTTCACCTTTCCTTTAAGAAACATCTCGAGTGGCACTTATGTCTTGCCTTTTATTAGAAAGCACACTTCAGGGTGAAAAAGCAAACTCACTTCCTGGTACTTTACAATGAATGCCAAGAAGATGTATATTCAGGGTCCAAAGATAATTTTCCAGTTTTCACTGTCTCCTTCAACACAGCAGTAAGATCAGGCAGCGTCCTGCGATGCCAGCTGGTCTCTGTGGATGAAGAAGCTTGTGGGCTGGAGTTCAGGCCGCTCCAGCTCTGTCCCAGGACTCATGCCCTCCCTTGTTTCACACATAGCAGGTGCCCTGTTATCACTGATACTAAGCATAAATAATGGCTTAAAAATTGTCGTTAATTCAGAAAAAAGAAATCTCACAGATTTGGGGTGATAATAGAGCCAGGCTCCCCCATTGGTGGTGTGGCAGTGTACACAGTGCTTACAAATGCAGGCTCCGGACCCCACATGGCGGGGTTCAAATCCAAGTTCTGCCACCTAGAAGCTTTATAATTCCAGTTTATCTATTTAGCTTGTGGCTTTTATTTTTTCATGTTTATTATTATTTGTTTGTTTGTCTGTTTGTTTAGAATTCCAAGCAGGCCCCATGCTGTCAGCCAGAGCCTGATGTAGGGCTCAAACCAATGAACTGTGAAATCATGACCTGAGCTGAATCAAGAGTCTGGATACTTAACTAACTGAACCACCCAGACGCCCCACATAACTCCAGTTTAAGAAATCCCAGCATGCTTCAGTTTCCCCGTATATCACTGGGGAGAGTGTCAGTGTCTGCCTCAAGGGATTATGTTTTTCTCAATTGAAATACTTGTGTTGGAATTGCCATTTCTTCATTGCCACGTCAAGGAATCATGTTTGAGCCCTTGAGTCACTTCTGCATCAACAAAACAAGACAATGAAAATGTAATCAATGTAGGTATAAGGCAGAGCTGGCCAAACTCCTTTTGCAGAGAGTACTGTACCCTAGTAACAAAATGTTCACCTGGGTAAACCGGCCCAGGGCATCCACAGTGCATGTGAAGGTCTTCAGAACCAAACTGATAAAGGGAGTTCCTGCAGGAATAATCATTTAGATTATAGTCCCTTTCTTGTTCTGAAACTGTTGCACTTCTTAGAGATTACAGGGCAGAACCCCGGGACTCACTGTGGTCTACTTACTACACATTAGAAGCCCAGCATTAGATGATCAGCTCAGCTTTAGAGGTTTCTTCCCCCACTTGGTGTAAAAAGCAAACAAACAAATAGCCCCCCCCCAAAAACCTATCTAGATCTACTATCTATCTACTATCTACTATCTATCTATCTATCTATCTATCTATCTATCTATCTATCATCATCATCATGATCTATATCTATCATTTATCTATATGTATCATCTATCTATCTATCTATCATCTATCATCTATCATCTATCATCTATCACATGCGTGAATGTTCTTAGCTAATATAAAAGTTACGATAATTCTACCTTTACAAATGTTTCCTTGAGCTTGACCTTCCTCCTTACTTTCACCATCATTACCTTTGGTCAAGCCCTCATTATCATTTCAGCCTTTGTAGTGGCTTCCCAGCTGGGGTTCCCAAGTTACTTTCTACCATCTACATCATCCCCTTCCCAGGTCCAGTATTTTTCTCTGTCAAGGAGTAGGTTGCATATGTGTGGGGAGAACCATGATATTTAGAGTTAGACAGAACTGGGCTTGAAGGACTTAACTCTTTTGAGCCCTATGTAAAATATAGGTACAAATACCTGCTTTGTGAAGAGAGACTTTCTAAGATTTCTCACACTCAGCAGCTCTTGGTCTACATTAGACATCCCCCTTTGGGTGCTCATCAATTTTGACTTCCTCAAGGTTTGTGTGTCTGTGGACTGAGGGTGAAGACAGCATGTATGGTTTTGGTTAACCTCTTCCCAGATACCTGCAATACAGGAGTGTTGGATTGAGGTGTCTATGGTCAGGCTGTGCTATGGTCATTGGTAGATAATGGGCTTGCTCCTGTCACATTCTGAGAACCTGTGGTGCCCATTTGCCTCGAGACTCCTGCTGATGCTAGCTAGCTGTCCCCACAGTAGGCCATCCCTGTGAGCCCTAAGGTCTCAGGGTTCCTTAACCCCATGATAAAATATCTACAGATTTACCTTGGAGAGCAGAAACTGTCAATCCCACATAACTCGCCATATACATTAATACAACTAACTAATAATACTGTAGTGTCTTTATCCACTTGACTTTACAATTTCAGGAAATTCATCCCAGGAAGATTAAGCTGCAAATAACTTTATTCATCATTTTGGAACTGCCCCCCACCCCCAAATCTATTTAAATGGACATCAGAGAAGTCAATTTTCAATAGATAGCATCAAGCAGCTATTTGTTCTCCAAGACTCCCTTAAAAATGCTCACCTCTTAACCTGTGTTCAATAACTGTAAGCGATCATATTAACGTAAAAGACTTGATCCCAGTTACGCACTGACATAGAGAGATCTGTCTTCAACCAGAGCCCCCCAGTATAGATAACCCATGGCTGTCTTTCCTCTTCCAGAAGTGATGCCCTCTTCTTGTGGTAGCCATGAATTCAGTTTCCTTACCCAACAAAAGATTGTGCTTGTGTAAAAGACAAGAAATGCACCTGATGTTGTTTCTTTCTTCTCCTTTTCTAAGTAGGCTTCATGACCAACATGGGGCTCATGACCTTGTGATCAAGAGTCACATCCTTTACTGACTGAGCCAGCCAGGCCCCCCTTTCTTGTTTTTCTAATTTCTTCTAGGTTCTCTAAGCCTCT
The DNA here is from genome assembly GCF_006229205.1 of Suricata suricatta. Taxonomy (NCBI): domain Eukaryota; kingdom Metazoa; phylum Chordata; class Mammalia; order Carnivora; family Herpestidae; genus Suricata; species Suricata suricatta. Next base: position 4,354,401 of record NC_043714.1, read on the forward strand.
AAGTCAATGCTATACTTCGCTATGTATTAAAAAAAAAAGATTCTATTATAGTAATCTTTTATTTATTTAAAATAAGAGAGAGAGAGCGAGCAAGAGAGAGAATCTTAAGCAGGCTTGCACTGACTTGGGGTTCAATCTCACAAACTGTGAAATCATGACTTGGATGTCTAACCAAATGAGCCACCCAGGCACTCCTATAGTGACCTTGTAAATCAGAATTTGATTCCGTAGATTGGTTTTTGTAAAAAAAAAAAAAAAAAAAAGTTAAAAATGATTAGATTCTCAGGTTATGCTAGCTTATTTGGTATACTTAGGGATTTTATGGTCTGTTTAGCTACTTTGTTTCTTTGTCTGAACACATAAAATTATAATAATTCTCAAATGTTTTCATAGTTGGAGTATTTCTCCCTCAAACAAACAAAAAGGAGTGTTGATTTCTAAGCTGTAGAAAAGGTAAAAAGCAGGATATTTTCTTGGACTTTCTTTTTGAACGTTCTTCTGGCTGTTTGCAGAAGGAATGGTCAGACAACACTTTTGGGTAGATGGGTAGTGAAAGCCACACGTGTAACTACATTTTCTAGCAGTTACATTGAAAATAAGTAAAAAGAAAAGGAAAATTTCATTTTAAAACTACAGTTTATTCAATCCCGTACATCCAAGATGCCCGTATACCTCCTGTGGCACCAGCCATAATTCAGTGCTCAGCCCCGAGTGTTTCGGATGGTGCCGGAAGGGCTGGAAGGCAGAGGCAGGGAAGAGGCAGGAGGGTGAGAGGTTGGCAAGGGAGGCTACACAGGACAGATGGAGCAAAGCAGCTCTTTATGGGCAGGGCTGAGCAGGTGTGAAGGGGTAAGCTGCCCTCAGCTGCGCACAAGTTACTTAACCATTTTGTGAATCTTTTCAGAATGTGTAATGATTACGATTCTTAACTCATAGAATTGTACTGAGAGTTAAACAATATGTGTGTAGCACTTGAGCAGTTCCTGGTGAACTGAGCATGGAATAAATGTTACACACCCCCCCCCACACACACGCACGCACACTTACAGTTTTGGAATACCGACGGAAACAGGGAGCAACAGGCTTTGTGCTTGTCCAGACCCACACATTACCTCTGCTCTTCCATGCAAGGAATTTGAATTCACTTTTTATTTACTTTTCAAAATCCTTATGTTACCAAGGAATGATTGCTTTTCTTGTCTCTGTTCTTCTCTTTCCCTTTCACCCCCTCCTCCCTCTACTCCTATTCTCCTTCCTCCACTGGCTCTGTGGACTATTTACATTTTCCTACTGATGCAGATGATCTGAGAGAGATGGCAAGGACATGTGGGAGAGAATAACGACATTCGGTTTTGCTTTATGTTCGCAGAAGGGCCCAACGAGGTTGTTGAAAAGGTTTAGAGTTGAGCTCCTAGGTATAGAATAATTCAAAACTGACCTGTGTATGGACCTGCTTACTGCAAAATTGAAGATCCAGATATGGATTCCTAGCCCTGTGTAGGAATGACTTGGGTCTGTCGAACGCTGTTCCCGCAGAATACAGACAAAATGATCTGTTGATAACACAAAATGTAGTTTACGCAGGCAGAGTCTCTGCAAGGGGGGAATGTTTGTGTGGTTGTGGGGGGTGGGGGCTCTGATTTAAGGAAGACTTTTTAATTGGAATGTGGTAGATTCACGACATAACGATTTGGAAGAGATGCAACACCAAAGCCCGGTCAAAGCGAGTCTCGAGGAGAGAATAATATTTTGGGCTGGGTATTGTCCTGAGACGGGAATTCACTCTGAGAATGCCTTGAGTAGTTCCTGTTCAGATAAACATATTGTGAAGAAGTTCCTGGAACTAATAATAAAAATATTTTCAATTTTTCTTCCTGGGCAGAAATTTCCTGGAACAGTAAACTCATGTTAATGGCCACAGTCCAATAGTAGGGACATGTCAGAGAAGACAGCACGCTATGGCCAAGCACAGCCCCCTGTGTGAGGGGAGATGTTACTGGCCCTTGAAAGTTTTCTTGTTTTTATTTGAAATTCAAGTACATCAGTATTGGAAATAAATATTTAGAAAGGTTTCCAATGGTTAAAAGTTTGATCCTTTAAAAGCATTACTAACGTGTCAAATCCCCAAAGCATCATTCTTCTAATTATCTAGCTCATATATTCGGACTCCAGATTTCACCTCAAACCGAATAAGGTAATCGGTCACAGAAGACAAATGACTGTATTTATATATGATAATACATGGTTGAGTGGAAAATTGTAGAACAACAGCTGTTTCTTAGGATCAGGGAACTTCACATTCTCTTTATGTTTTTTTAATATTTAATAGCTGGTAAAGGTCAGTACACAGTGTCCTTTTATTTGTCAGAGGTCAATCCAAAACTGTCGAGCATACACAAAGCAGCTAGGGACAGAACACAATAATTATGTCGTTTTGCCCTAAAAAATGAGTTTTTATATTTCCTTTTTTTTTTTTTTTGGCTGTTATTACAATGCACATTAAGATTTTCAATACCAATTCATCAAGTAAATTATTAAAGTGTCATATTTTTATGATATGACTTTACCAGAAAAATACATCTTAAGAGTGTGGTTTAAATGTGAAAATGATGCTTCGTTGAACAACTTTATCTGGAGTGGTAATTAAGATGACCGCCTCTGGCCCGAGACTGCCACTTGCGGTGGGAGGGGCGGCGGCCAGTGAGCGCAGGGCTGGCTGGAGACAGTAATGGCAGTCTGCAGAGGGGACAAGAGCGGCTCCCCGGGTCAGAGTCAGGTTGGATCCCGATGCTGGTACTTATCTCTGGCGCCTCAAGCAAATTCTTTATCTTGTCTAAGCCTCAGTTTCTATCTGTATAATGTTAATCACGATACCCATTTCCAGTGTTTCTGTGAAGGGTAAGAGAGCCAGCCTGGGGGATCGGCGCACCAGGAGGCACTCAGTGATGGTTGGTAGGCGTTGTTAGCACGTGAAGACCGAGGAACACTGGACGTGTTGGGCTCTAGCATGCATCTTCATGGTTAAATTCTTGTTTAAAAATGGAGAGGTGGCATCTAGCAAGTAACTCGATTGATCCCCATGGACAGGACCTTCAAAAGGTTAGAAAGAGGTCGAACCCTGTCTCTACCTTTTCCTAGTCTTCTGGTCTTGGGCAGGTTACTCACTTTCCTGAGCACCAGTTTCCTCCTCAGTTTAACTGGACAGGGTGATATTTGAGGATTTCATGAGACGCCGTATCCAAGGCTCCACTGATTGTGTCTGACAGGGTAGACAGCTATTAGCCAATTAGATCTGCTTACTTTATAATTATCTGCTGAATAATGAGAGGAAATGTCAGGGTCCTCTTCCTAGACCACACTAAAATGGTCATCATGTGTGGAAAGAGATGTAGAAAACATTAGTTTTGTGAATATTGAGAAATCATTTATGTGTCATCACAAGTTTCATTTTTAAAACTTTTTCTAGTGAGGCAAATCAAAGATTCATTCCAGTCCTCTCACTTCATCCAGGACATTGGTTCAAGCGAAAGCGTTTGAGTTCTGTGTCTGAAGCCCCCAGCACCTTTCACGGGATGGTGAGAACAGTCTCTATGCAGTAGCTGAAGGCAAGCACCTCAATGTTCACTGTCACTTGTTACGTCCTGTTCTCCCGAGCAGCAAAAGCACAGCACTGAGCATACTTCCCTGGCTTTGATGGAGACAGTATTAACTGTGTGAACAGTTATCTCCAGCAGAAATGTGATCCTGCCATTCTCTGGTCCTAAAGCTTCTGTTTGGCATTCCAGAGGCTGCTCTTGGAAATTAGCACCTCTCAAGGTGGCCTCGTACAGTGCGGCCCTGTCAGGCACTTACCTGGGCTTCTTGCCTCCTTTCTCACTCCTCACGACTTTTTTTGATCTTTTCATTACCTTAGGCGGCTTTGTTGACAGTCTGTCTCGCCAGCAAGCCTCCGCACATTTGGTTCCCGTCGCCTGCAATGTCTTTCTGCAAACCTGCCCAGCACCCTTGTAAGCAGCACTTTTCCGGGACAAGAACTCGTGAGGGACCTCTTCACACTGCTTCCACAGGAGTCTGCACGCACTCACCTCGGTGTCCCTCACTGGGTTGATGGGCATGGAGGCCAGGAGGTGGGGCCAGCATAAATGTCCTCCAGCCTCTGACATGTGACTGTATGAGGCCAGCGCATCCCTCTCTTATTTCCCATAGGACTGTACCCCCTTCTGACACGGTGAGCGACAGAGCCGCAGACACCAGTTACTGATGTAAAATCCCGGTCCGGGCACGGTGCACCTGCTCTGTGGAAGGGGAGCTGAGGGCATGGCCACGCAGATTCCCATCGAGTGGTCTGTTTTCACAAGGTGTCTCATGCGCCCATTTGATAGGAATAAACCTGGTGCCTCAAAGCAGGCTATGTCGTTCACCAACTGCTCTGTGCCCACCCCCATCCCGTGAGGTCCGCCCAATACAGCCCGGGCGTGCCTCTGGGAATCTCTCTAGACTTCTCCTCAGTCAATTCTGCTCCATTACATGGGTCACGTGGGCTTTACCACATGCAGGGTAAATGCCAACGCGTCCTACAGATGTGTAAAGCTGGGCAGACACTGGACAATTAAATTAAGCTGACGGCAGGAAGAACACAGAAGCAAAGGAGATGCTGTCAAGAACCAAGCATTACTTGCCTTTAACCTGAGTTCAGCGGGCTTGAATGAATAAAGAGATATACTCAGTAATTCAAAGCAGTTGTGGAATTTGCAGGGTGGGGCAGTAGCTTACTGCTCACTAGCTACAGGGTAGTTAGCGCCAGTGAAGGTGTCCCCTGCATGGGAGGCATTGCTGCCCCACAGGCGTGTCCAGAACCACAGGCCGAGACAACTTCGCAATCGGCAAAAACTCCTGCCCACTTGGAAAGAAATAATAAGGCAAGCGGCCTGGCTGGGCACAAGGGAAATGCATCAGGACTGCCGGACTGGGCGGCAGTCTGCCTCAGCGGAGCCTCCGGGGACAGCACCGCTCGGAATGGCGACAGCACTGCTCAGAATGGCGACAGTGGGCTCTAGCTCGTGGTCGGAGAGAGATCACAGCGAAACTCATTATCAATATTTATTTCCTACCATCCACCAAATGTACAGCACTGAACACAATTTTGTTGCTTTGATGTAAGAAATATTAATCGTTTGAAGAAACAGTATACAAACAAACTACTTCAAATAAAAAAAATGCATACAGCATTGCCTTTTTGTTGTTTACAAAAGACCCAGTGTACGGTATCTATCATTAACATAGTTGAAAGGAAAAAAATCAGTGCACGTTACAAAACACATCAAGTACAAAGGAGGCAAATAAATACAAACATACTCCACAAAACATCCTGCTCAAACTATGCCAACACAAATAAATTAACCCGAAGTCATAGTAAATTATAGTAATAAATACATAGGTTGGTAAGAGATTTCTTTTAAATTAAATAAAATATATAACAAACTTGTTAAAATATTTAGCAAATTAAACTTTTGCCTTTGTAATAAGTGAACTCATTTGTATGCATCTAGCGAGTACTGTATAGCAAAATGTTTGCAAGTACATAACTTTAATAGAAAATTTTGTTTGGTGTCCCATTTATAATAGATAGCACATATGGTAGCTCTTTTTTAAAATTGGTTTTTAAATAAACACCGTTCCTACCTAAGAACAGACATCTCATTTTCACTAAACTAAGCTTCGAGGGTTCAAATGAACCCCAATCTGAAGATAAGCCCCACTTAGCACACAACAATCACCACAGCGTCATGGGAGTGGAATTAGTGCGGATATCACTCTTAGTTTGTGCAGGGACAGTAATCACAGTGGACTCTATCAAGCCTGTGAGTGCCATCACATTCAACCTACATATCCATGAGGCTAATAAAAAATAAACACTTTTGTTATAGCACAGAAAATTAAGCCCACACTAAGTTCAAGTGTCCATTTACACGGAGGCACATTGCACACGAGGTGTGTGTGCACACCAAAAAGGCAGTTTAGCTGGTTGTCTATACCTTTTTCTTAAAAAAAATAAATATAAAAAAACCTTTGAAACAATGCTTAACTACTTTACAATCCCTGAAATAGACATTGCCTTTACTATAGCAACTACTAAACTCTGACCCATCCAGAAGTTCAAGATCGCGGGCTCAATTTCAGGTGTATGTGAGTGTATGTGAGTGTGTGCACCTGTGTGTGTGTGTCTGTGGGTGTGAGTGTGTACACTTTGTAGCGATTGTGGTCCTATGCAAAGGTTTGTATCGAATCGAAAGTTTTCCTGTTGCCTAAGGGGGGTTTAGACAATGTCGCCAGTGTTCTAAGCAATTACTCAGATCGGAGTAATGTTTCTTCATGTGTTACTATATTTTCCGATTCCTTTCTAGTCCACCCAGTAAGATAAATGCTATTTCAGGGGATATGGTATCTACAAAAATTTCCATTTGGATGTGTTTGTGTTTGTTAAGTACAAATCTACATCAATATTGTCACTTGTATATTGTACCAACATATGGCAGGGAAGCCTGGCTGGTCACATCAAGTCTTGTTTCTCATCTTGGGATAAGAGTTGCCAACTATCTGATATGACTTGAAAAACAAACAGACAAATCTGCATCACTAAAAAAGCTTATGTTTCTTTAAAACATGTCAAATAAATAATTCATATTAACTCAAATCGTACAGCCAAGTGGAATACTTTGCTGATTGCTATATTTAATTATTGCTAACAAATTCTGAACGCGCTGTTTTCCAGGACAACTGTGCTTCAGTGAGTGCGCACTTCCCACTAGTGGGCGCTCTTTATCTTTTTATTTCTTCCCCGCACCTCACGGCAAGCCTGTTTACAAATCCCAAAGCCAGTGAAAGGGAGGAAAAGAAGTGTGCAATAAAAATCAAACTGGACCATAATGCAGTCCTTCACTGAGGATCTCCTTCTTACTTTTTTGTTTTCTCATTTAAACCCAGCAAGATGCATGATTTGAGAAGAGCCTTTCTATTTAAATCCTTTCGGAAAATAAATTAATAAATACACATGTAAAAATATGGCAGACTTCAAAATGCAGTGAAAAGATAAAAAACTCTTTGATTAGAAATAAATAAAATATAAAAATGTCACATTTATTTTACATATACTTTACAAAAAAAACCAACAACAACCCAAAAGAGTGCAATGAAGAAATAAAATAAAAACATATGAAAATAAATAAGATCTAATATTTGACTGCATTGCTTTTAATCCAAAAAGTCTATCATAGTTTTTCTTTCCTTTCTACGTCAGCTGGGGTGGGGGGGATTAGTGCAATGTTGCAATTGTAAATGCAGTGCGGCCACCCACGTGCCTCAGCAGCACGGGAGTCCCTTCCAGATCCGTCTGTACTATTGCAGTTTGCGATTTCCGCGGCCCGGCGTGCTGGGGTCCTACACGTGGATGCCCTTCACTGCCTGTTTGATACTTTCCAGCAGAGCCTTGCACTCCGGGGACGAGTCCGGTTCCAGATTGCTGTACATGTCTGTCAGTGTATTTACATAGGCTTCAAAATTCTGCTCGCTGATAGGTCCCTAAAGGAAGAGGAAGCACATTCAACGGATCAGAGTGACTCAGGCTGAGACTAAAGGAGGACCAAAGAACACAAAGAGTTTCAGTGGCTCCAGGGTCTGGGAGGAAAGTGAAGGACCCCCAGGGCTGTGGGGGTTTGAGGAGGTGGAGAGACAGGGAGGATGCTGGGGCTCAGTCTTGACCCCATGAATGGGCTTGTGTGACGGACTGTGTTTTGTGGTCGATTTGGAGCCACATGAGGTACAGATGTCGAGCTCTGGGGCCGGACCCCTCAAAGCTGCACTACTTCTCGGGAGGCGCAACCTCAGCCTCCACCGCACACCCTCAGCACAGCACAGACGTCCTGTGTGCAGAGGGTCAATGTCCGAGAGGCTGTGCAGGAACGTTTCGCTTGAACCAGGGGGCTCCTTTGCCAGCCCTGGGCTGGAACTTAGGGCTGTTAAGATCTGAGCAAGTTGTTCCTAAACCAGGTGGAAATTTTTCCTTTTTCATTCTCAGACACTTTTTTTGGTCTATTTTTCCCTTGCACCATCACTGGAATATACTTTTTTATTTCTCTATCTCTTTTCTAGGTAGCCTATCAGATTGGCAAAGTCAGGATCTGCTTCTCCCTCATCCCATTTGCCCAATGTGGTGCTTCATACAGTGGTCACTTGTACCTGTGAGTCACATGTGTGCCTGAAGGGGAATGCATGACACCGAGGCAATGCCATGGACTGCTGCCTTGTGCCTCCGTTTCCCCACATTTTTAAAAACATGTGACATGTGTTTTACTTGTGTCACAAAATGCTTGGAAGAAAGGACTTTTAAAAGGTCTAAATATGGGGCGCCTGGGTGGCTCAGTTGGTTAAACATCCTACTCAGGTCATGAGCTCATGGTTGGTGAGTTTGAGACCCGTGTGGGGCTCAGAGCCTGGAGCCTGCTTCAGATTCTGTGTCTCCTCTCTCTCTCCTTCCCCTCTTGCACTCCATCTCTCTCTCTCAAAGGTAAATAAAACATAAAAAATGGTCTAAATACTATAGATATAAAGGATATGTTGTTATTGATGCTATTTAGAAGATAGGCTTGCTAAATCTGAAGGTTATTTTGTTGTACTGAGCAAAGTGCTGATTGGTTGACTGATGTTTATGTAATTCATTGTCAAGTCGGCTGACTTACAATGTATACAGTGTGCTCTGGGCTCTAAACGTAGATTCCCATGATGCATCACTTCCATACAACACCCAGGACTCATCTGGACAGGCGCCTTCCTCAGTGCCCATCCCCCCAACGCCCTTCCACCCTGTTTGTTCTCTGTATTTCAAAGTCTCTTACTGTTTTTTTTTCTTTCCCTTCCCCCATGGTCCTCTGTTATGTTTCTCAACTTCCACATATGAGTGAAAACATCTGATATCTGTCTTTCTCTGACTGCCTTATTCTAGCAAAGTACTGATTTAAATTCTGAATGTTATCTAACAATGGTTTCCTGCTCCCTTTTGGTTTGCCCTGTGTGCCATGTGGTTCTGGGAGAGTTTGCAACTACGACCCCGGAGGCTGGGGGTGGGGGTCGGGAAAAGGCCACACAGTGAAGGCCGGCTCACCTGCCTCTGGACACCTGACCAAATTACACAAACTCTTGGAACTTTGATTTCTTTAGCTACAGAGTGGGGATGCCAAGCCCGGGTCTTCGTGTGTGTGTGTGTGTGTGTGTGAGAACATTTAGTGTAATCAGCCCTAAATCTCACCACTAGAATGCATTGTAGACAGCTACACGGGGTTCACGTTCCCTTGTATGGTAATGATTATTTACAAACTCCAAGCAGGAATTAAACATATGTTCATAAATAATACTATAATAATATCCAATAATTGACCTTAATATTGGCCATAAAGTAATAGTTTATTTTCCTTTGTGTTCTTTATAATTACTTTATTGATTTTTTTTATTGTCAAGAGACACATTTGGAATTGAGGCTGGAAAGTTGGCTAAATTGGAGGATTTATTGCTTTCAGGAAACCCAATCATGTTTTGTCACTAAATTTCTGCTTCTTTAAATCATTCTATACATAAAGTTTGCAGCTTTAAAAACGAGGTTCTAAAAACGCATGCATTAATGAAGGTAAGAGCATTCGGCAATACAGTCTCTCTTCAAATGGGTGTTATATTTATGAAAATGTGATAAGAACTAGGTATCTATGAATTTTAAATAGTTGCCAAAACTCAAATACATGTTTAGATTTTGAAACGATGCCTTGCTCACGTTTTGATTGCATAGGAGAACTTCTTCATACTTAGTAGGGAAACCCCAGCAAGTTAACAAAGCTCGCCCCTTAGGTTCTTGAGGTAGATGGGCGGCTTACGCTTTCTGTTTGGACACAAACTTGTAGTGAGGGAGCCCTGGCCTCCAGCATTCATCTTACATGATAAAGTGAGATTTGAATACCCCCACCCCTTTAAATGACTCCGACAAGATAAAAAAAAACAACCCTTGGCCTTAAGATAACTTAGCTTCCGGCTTGGTCCCGGCCGGGGTGGGGGTGGGGGGCGTTGCCAGTGGGCCGTGAGGAGCGCGGGACAGCAGCTTGGGACCGGGGGCCCTGGTGGCGCCTGCGCACAGGCGCGGGGGCGGAGCAGCAGGGGCCGCCTCGGACTCACCATCTGCGGGAGCTGGATGTCCGCAAGGCTGGAGATGAGGGCTTGGCTCAGGCCCGCCAGCTCCTTCAGCAGGCTTTCGTTGTTCTGCTCAATGAGCTTGTTCTCCTCCTCTATGGTCTTCAGGTTGCTCTCCATCGATGTGATCTGAAACGGAAACGACGTGGGACCATGAGCGGCTGATCTGGACCAGCACCAAAGGTCTCCCTCCGGAGGAGAGGCACCTGCTGAGCCTAACTGCTGAGGAATGCGTGCTCCGCAACTTTTCCACGTAAAACCGCAGCCCATCTCATTATTCCAGGTTTGGGGATCACACCCCCAGGTTTACAGCGCTAGCCTGGACCTCTCCCAGGAGTTACAAACTCCACGTCTCCCCGTGGCTGTCCCCAGGCCCCCAGGTGCTTCCTCCAACCTGCTCGCCTACCCACACGGTAGAATTGAACATCCCTCCGACCTTCGAGGGATCCCTGAAGTCTCTCTCTCCCACGTCACACCTGCTGGGCTCCTCCTTCACAATACCCAAGATGGACGCTGTCCACCTGCACTGCCCGCGCCGGGGTCCAGCCACCCGGCGGACTGTGGAGGCCTTCCCAAGGGCAGCCCTGCACCTGGCGTGGGCTCATGCAACCTCTTCTTGGCCCGTCTTCGACAGTTTCCAATACAAGTCTCTTCAGATGTAAGTCAGAATATAGATCAAATGTGATTGATATACTGATTGATATTGGCTCAAAACCCCATAATGGTTCTGCATTAAAACTCAAGGTCTTTCAGCGGGCCTGGGATTCTCCATGGGTCCCCTCTCTTGGGATTTCCCCCTTGATCGCTCACCTGCATGGGCTCACTCTGCTGCTTCTCGGAACTCTGGGCCTTCTCAGGACTTAGGGTTTTTGCATTTGTGGTTCTTACAGTTTGAAATGCTCTGTCCCCACACCTGTTTGACCCCCTCCCTCAGCTTCTCAAGTCTTTGCCAACTTTTTCCTTCTTCCCAAGGCCCAGATTGAACTCTGGCAGCTTCTCCCTGTCCCCTGTGTCACACAACGTAATTTGTCTTATCATGTTTTTGTTATTATCTATCCCCCCTTCTAGACTTGAAGCTCGCTGGGGGCAGAGGCGTTTGCTCTTTCACAAATGGTTCTCATGATTTGTAAACGAACGCATCCAGCTCTTCTGTACACCTGCTTGCCAGAAAGATTATAACCCTGGTCACGGTGGGTAAGGAAACCAAGCCTGCATTTCACACGGACTGAAACCCTCTGCCATGAGTGAGGACTTCTGAGAGGCAGTGACCAGAGAGGTCCCCAGACTTGTGTTTCCGGAGAGGACTGAAGCAGGAAAGAAACTTCTGCCCAGGCTTTGTCTCATTATTCTTATCCCTCTGCCTTGCTGCAATACAGCCACTATTTGTGTTAGGGAAAAAAAAATCCTGGGCTGAACTTCTAATTTCCATTTGGACACATGTAGTCGGGGGGTGGTGCAGACATTACACAGGAGAATCCGGAACTGAGAAATTGCTTGAGTTTTTCCATAAAGAATCTGCCCAGGAAAATCTCCAAAAAGACCCGTTTCTAACAAACACACGTTGAGAGGTGTTCCAGAAAAAAGTAATTGTGGAAAAGTAATTGCTGTTTTCTTTGGGTTTTGAATAAAACTAAGGATTCTCGTATCTTTTCTGGACAATTTTTCTAAAGCACCATTTGGGCCTCAGGACTCTAATTACTGGATGATTGGGTTTTTTGCTTCTAAATCCTTTACAGCGCCCCAGGTAAGCACAGGGATAGTTTTGCCTCCAGCGACCACACCCCTGGTGTCCCAGAGGGATCTACGTGTGCACCCAAGCTTTACAATGATGGGGTCACCCAGACGGGCTCAACGTATTCATAGTAAGATAACAGTTTATCTTTTATCACAGGGTTTAGCAGTTCAGTGCTCTGCCCCCTAAGACAAGGAATAGTGTTCTGTCGTTTCCTGCTTTTACCTGTGTCTGGAGTTTCATCATATCTGCTTCAATTTTAAGGTTGGACTCATTCAGTTCCTTTATTTCTTCATCCAAATGCCGAATTTCTTCATCACTTTCTATACCTACAAAAAGTCAGACCCTCTGAGTGCAAACAGAAGTGTGACACAGTGACAGTAAGAGTCATATTATGTTGAGTTTGTGGTTTGCTAAGGGAAAATGAGACGTTAATTTGAAATGTTGAATTTTTACCCTGACCCATATCCAAGATTTTAAGAGTCGGTTAAAGAGATGCAAGATGGAATTTCTTTGTAAGATGAAGAAGTAGGAAAGTACTTTTTCCACTTTTCTCCATTTAATGTAGCGCTGGTATGTTCCAGGTATGATGTTGGACTGCAAATAATTTCTCGTGTAAACTTCATGGCAAGCCATGGGGCGTGTTCCATTATACCCTGGTCACAGATGAAGACACTGAGTCCTAGCAAGGCTGAATGAGGCCACCCTCATTACCGATAGAGGCTGTGTAACCTGTGGTGTCCACACTAACGGGCAGAGTGGGGAACAAATCCCAGAGCTCGTGCATCCTCTCGTATACAATGATGCGCAGTTACAGTGTGAATTATGCTGATTATTATATATGTATTACCTGTGTGGGACCTGAGAACCATTTCTGGAGGCAGAGCTGAGGTGCTGGCAGGAGGCTTAGAGATCAGGGACACAGAATTTGGGTTCCTTACCTGGAGCTGGATAAAGAGCAAGGCAATCTACGAGAAGGACCAGGGGCTTTGGAGTTGAAATGCTGGCCTTGACTCTTGCTCTCGAACCTGTATAACTTACAAAAGTTCTCCGTAGCCCCGTTTTCTCATCAACAAAATAAGCATAAAATCCATGTTGTGAGAATCAATGCAAAAAATTATAAAGTGCTGAATGTATCGTAGGTTCCCAATGAACAGGGGTTATTTCCTACCACTATTTTATAGAAGGAATATGAATGCATTTTAAGTATTTTTAAAAGCTGGGGACAGTAGCTCATGTTAAAGAAGCAGGTAAGTAAGGTAATTTTAATAGTCCTGATAATGAGTCTAAGCCAAAGAGATGATGTTAAGAGGGACACATGGAGGGGCGTCTGGGTGGCCCAGTCAGTTAAGTGTTCGGCTTCAGCTCAGGTCATGATCTTGCAGTTTGTGCTTTGAGCTCCATTTTGGGCTCTGTGCTGACAGCTCAGAGCCTGGAGCCTGCTTCCGATTCTCCCTCTCCTCTCTGCCCCTCCCCTGCTCATTCTCTCTCTCCCTTCCTCAAGTATAAATAAACAATAAAAAGAAAAGAGGGGTACATGTAAGTTTCTGCATTTAGATTTAATAGGATTGAACTTATGAAAGCAAGGACGAGCAAACTGACAGTTTGTGGGAGAGACCTCTAGCCTCTTCTAGTGTCCTGGGGTTATTATACTGGAGAGCAGTTCATTGTCCCCCTGTAGGTGAACTTCACATGCTCTATGACCCAGCAGTTCTATTCCCAGGCACACGCCTGAGACAAATGGCTGCACGCATGAGATGTCCATGACACATTCACAAAAGCCCAAGCCGGTAACACACTGCATGCCCGCCAAGAACAACGTGAACAACTCTTACGGATACAATGTTAAAAAACAACAGCAAGCCGTAAGCCCTGAAAGTTTCCAAAAGCATGATTAAACAAGCGGCTGTTTTGTGGGCACTTATTGCTTTATTATAACTAATTAAGTACCTAAATAAAAATGGGCCATGCATGTACCAAGGAAGAGAGTAGGTCACAAGATTGATCTAATACTGGGCCCTGAGATTCCCTGAGATTCAATAAAGAAGAAAAGTGAGCCAACCACTAAGATCTAGGCAGTTTAGTACCCAGGTCAGTTTGAACATGAGTCAACAGTGTGACACAGCTCCTACAGAAACAATAAACCATTACCCAGGACCACAGTAATGGCTCTCTAATAGCCAGGACACGGGACTCAGGATTTATTCTGAACTGGCTGGCCGCTTCTGCGGACCTATATTGCATTCGGAGCACCCCGTTTTACTGGTTGTTATCCTAGACAACTAGGACTGAAATACTTGTTTTGGATAACACCAGGGGGCATAGATGAACACTTAAACAGGGGGCACCTGGGTAGCTCGGTTGGTTGAGTGCCCGACTTAGGCTCAGGTCGTGATCTCCTGGTTCAGGAGTTCGAGCCCCACATAGGCTGCTGTCAGCCTGGCAGCACAGAGCCCGGTTCAGACCCTCTGTTCCCTTCTCTCTGCCCCATCCCCACTTGCACGCTCCCCCAAATAAATAAATACAAAAAACCCAAACAGGTATTTTGAGTGCAGTAAGCACTGGGCATTTTTCTGATTTACGCAAATGAAAACTTCTATTGCTGTATTTCTTTGTCCAGTTGTTTTCCCTTTTTGTCTCTTTGGAATAAAATTCCACTTCAGAAAATGGTAAAAGACGGAAAAAGATAAAGATGAGGACCTGTGAAAGAAACAAGCAGGGTGCTTTGAGAACCCCCCTGGGGAAGCCTCTTTTAATCTGAGGCTTTACTGATACAAAGAAGGCAGGCACGTGACAAGCTTGGGACTGGGTTGGGATGAGTGTCCCAGGGGACAGAGCAGGAAGCACAGAGGCCTGATGTGGAAGGCAATGGGAAGGTCTGCTCCCTGGACTGGAAGAAGGCTCTTGGGAGTGAACACACAGTTCACAATTCACAAAGTGTATTCTCAGGCAGTGGAAGCCGTGAACAATTTTAAGCAGGGGAGTTGATGTGAGCTGGTTGGCCTTTCAGAAGCACAACTCACTTCTGAGCAGAGAATGGGGGGAAAGGGAGACAGGGTAGAAACCAGTAGACTGGTCGGGAGATTATCACTGGGGTCCTGGCTCTCTGATGGCCCTTTGCCCCATGGCAGTGGAAGGAGCGGTAACAGAAGTCCGCTCAACATGAAGCTTGCAGGTAGGATCTGCAGTGCTTGTGATGGATGGAAGAAAGGGATGAGTGAACAGAAGACTCAGGGAAGACTATTTGTTTCTGCTCAAGCAACTAGTGGCATTCCTGGGATGAGGAAGGCTAGCAGAACGGCAGCTTCAGCAGGAAAATCAGGAGTTTCATTTTGGCTCTTAAGTCATAGATGCTTGTGAGAAGACTCTGACAGCCTGGGTTCTTGGGTTCTGAGATCTAATTAGGATTGTGTTCCCCTGGCATCCAATGAGAGTGAGGACACTCAGGCCTCTTGATCAAGATGGGGCCATTTGGAAGATGTCTAATAACAAAAAGTACCTGGACATCTATGGGAAAGGTAAGAGTATGAGACAAGAGCTCAGAAAAGGAACATTGTGACATAATAGTGTAAATTCTCCATAACTCTATAAATTCCATAAATCCATAAACTCTCATGCAACCAATAAATATGTGAAGTAATGTTTTCATTATGATTTCTGGGATTTGGGGAGATATTTTGTTTTATTTTGGGGGGGAGATATTTCAGCCAATCTCTTTGTAATTTTTTCCCCATGAATACATTATTTATTTCTACAGATCTATTTATCTGCCCATCTCCTCTCCGTACATACCATCTTTAAGAGTCTCCACCACTGAGTGGAGCTTAGAGGCGGTCACAGATGAATTTCACACCTGCACTTGTGAATATGAACTCATTGGATTCTCTTAAGGATTCCATGCAGTAGACACACTTATTATCTCATTTTTTTGGGGGGGGAAACCAAGGCATGAAGAGTAAGCAGTAGAGCTGGGATTCAAAACACAAACTCTCTCATTCAAGAATATGTTTTCTCAATCATTATGGTGCTACCTTTAACATGGATATTAAATCTGTTTTTGAAAGTATCAATAAAATGTGTGCACTGATGTTCTTTGCCAGATACACACACAACAGAATGTAGAGTGGAAATGGGGTTGTGGGTTAGCCCAGCCATGTACCGTTGACCAAGGAAGCCATATAGAATTCCACTAAGTATTCTGCAGAACCGTTCAGTGGCCCTGTTTCTTTATACGGTGCACCTGTTTAAAAGCAAGGGCAGATGCTTTCATTGTTTGAGTTAAATCTATCCCTAATGTGCAGAAGTAGGAATTACATTATTTATAATGATATTTTATATTATGTATAAACTTATAAGGGATGCATATACTTGTACCCAGCAGATGTATTCAAATTATAAGGGGCTTTAAGTATTTAATAGAGGTTTATCCAGAAAAGAATGATATCTAACAATATTTAAAACATGGTACTCTGCCACATGGAAAGAACTAGAAGGGCCTACTAAATATAAGAAGATATATGTTGGTCACCATCATAACTTCTACTTGTTCCATAAAGAATAGAAAGGCAAGCATTTGTTCATATGGAGACATTGTAATTTCATTATCAAGCACTAGTAATGGTCTTTAAAAAAAATCCGTGTGGTAATTTAATTATTGCAAAGGCAGAGAACTAAAGATTAACTCTTCTAAAATGAATGTAAATATTTTGGTGTAGACCCTCCATGTCTTAACTAGTTTGTAGGTAAGAAGCTCCCGACATGTTATGTAACCCAACCAATTTGCCTGAATGACTTGTACCTAGTTTAACTTAATATAGCCCACCAAGAAGGTGAAATTCATATGCACCATCTGGTTTACTGCAATTTGACTTTCTCTTTAGGACCTAGAGAGTGTTGGGTTACACCTGCTTTATAAATCAGCCAGGGAACCATGAACGTGGCCAAGCTGTAAGGTAGGGGACTATGGGACAATGCTCCATTGTTACAGAAGACCTCAAATGACTTTATGTCCTCCCTGGCCCTCCGTTGACAACTGACTTGAATTAACATCAGCTGATGAATGAGCATCAGCCCTTAGCTCCTTAAATTACAGAAACGTGCCATTTTCCAGTTCCCTGGCCCATTTAGAATAAATGCATATCAGACACTTGTCAATGTATTCTAGCCCTTTGGCTGCTGCCTCGTGTCCTTTGAAAGTTCCGTTGAAGATGCTCAATGTATAAAGCACCCTCTGAAGGATGTGTGTGTGGTCCAGCAGCTCCCTGGTCTCTATGGCCATCCCCGGGGGGGGGGGTGGACAGCCCAGGAGAGCTGTGGGCCTGGCCCACCTCTTACCAGCACCCTGCAAGCTTCACTGTAATTTTCTGTAGAGCCACGAGCTGGCCATCTTGTTCTCATCTGTGTTAGGAGCAGCCTGCGACCTCTGTTACCTTCACTGTTCACGGTGCTGCTACGTTCTTATAATGAAGATTCATAGGAAGTAGCTCCTTCATGCACTCATTTCCAGAGACAGTTTGTTCCAAATTGACTTACTGACAGTGTGATTCTCATAGTGATCATATTCTTTTTTTTTTTTCCCTAAAACGCCGCAAGTCCGAGATCCCTTTTTACCCAGTGGAGTGGCTTGCCCCAGCACGCCTCCTTACCTTTGATCTCTTTTTGCCTTGTGTTTTGAACTATTTTCTAAGTAGCTTTTTTAAAATGTAGCCTTGCCCTCCCTCTCATTTAAATACTGTTTGAAATAAGGGGACGTGTAAACAAATAAATAATAAATTGTGCCCGTTTCATAGAACATGTGCTAAGAGGCAGTTGAGAAGTGAGGAGTGTTTCTAAAGAACAGTGAAGACATCTGGAGAAACACTTTCACTGAGCATCTGAACGTGGGAGAGAATGGCGAGCATCCGCGCCCCCAGCACTTCTGTTCCTCCTCCAGGGGCACGCTGACCCCTTCGAGGAAGGAAGAAGGTCCCCAAGGGGCCACTTGAAGTAACACACCTGACGGCAGATGAAAGCCTCAGCAGGGAAAGAGGAAGCTCAAAAGTCTTCCCCTCCTTTTAAGACATCATACACAGGGGCGCTGGGTGGCTCAGTTGGTCAAGCATCTGACTTTGGCTCAGGTCATGATTTCATGGCTCGTGGGTTTGGGCCCTGCATTGGGCTCTGTGCTGACAGCTCAGAGCCTGCTTCTGATTCTGTTTCCCTCTCTCTGCCTCGCCTGTGCTCACGCTCTGCCTCTCTCTCTCAAAAATAAATCAATATTAAAAGTATTTTTCTTAATCACACACAAGTTAAAAAGACTGAGCAGTGCTTTTGAAGAAATAAAGTAACGATCAGTCCACTTCAGTTATGTGCCAAAGACACGATCAAATAAATCTCCGATGCAAACACTGTTGTTTTGTCATTGTTTCCTGAGGCTTTAGAATGATGTTCTAAGGAAACAACATGTGGTTGAGATAATATTGATGACAAATCTTGGGAAAAGGGCTAAAGAATCAAAGCGCTTCAAGGATCCCAAGATAGAGCTCAGAAACCGCATCTATTAACTTTGATACTGAGGAACTGCATTGACACTAAGGAAATATAGATACAGATTTGGATATGAATTTAAATCATCCAGATTCGCCATAAAAATATTATTCTGAGAACAAAATTTGAACATTCAAAGATAGATGCCAGGAACTGTATTTCTTGAAATTTGATGGAAGATGTGCTCCAGGAACACACATACACGTGCACACGCATGCTAGTGCAAAAGCTGTCGTTTTGAGCCCTGGGGAACAAAAGTTCACCCAGTGTTTCCTTATCCCTTGAATAGCATTGCTTCATTTTCCGTTGAAGATCCTTACTAAGAAGGAAGAAAAAAACCCAAGAAATTATTTTTTAGATGAAGTTATAGTTTTAGTTCAAATTCAAGAAAAGCTTCCTTCTTGTATGTTAAAACTGCACTTCCCATGTGGAGAATAATTTGGCCGGAGGATGCACAGGGGAGGTCCAGCTGAGACCCAGGCGGGGACGGTGGGCGTCGGCTCTGTGCTCTTACCGCCTGTTGCTTTGAGCTTGATGGTCATCAGCTCCTCAGAGACCTTGCCCTTTTTGATGGCTTGTGCATTTAGAGGACATCCAGATAAGCTGTGAACATGAAAATTATACCAATGTGTGAAATACATATTATTTCTCCCTTTTCACATGTATTACTTCTTACAGAAATTAAAATTTTGTATTCCCACTTACTGTCTTTGCATGCCTACTAATTACATTATAATCTGCAGTCTCTTTGTAGAAATAACATGTAATATGTATGAAAATAAAAGCTAAGGCCCTCAAATAATGTAATAGTGTTTTGTGCTTTGACTTAAAATACAAATAGCTACTGCTGATACTCTCATTTAATTAATTTTGTTAAAGTTACTATTCTGCATTCATGTAAGTGCCCTTTTTTGTAGTGGTTCCTTTATTTTCTATAAATGTAAAATTGTACATGTGTACTACAAAAAAGAATTGTTCCAAATTAGTCAACATTCCATGAATAATAAAGAGAATCTAGGTCTTCCTGTTTTTTATATATTGTAGTCTGATTTTTACAGAATGGCTCAAATCCAAATCCAAAATAATATGACCCCAAAATAATAAAGTAAACAAGACATCATATACCATTTGGACATGAGAATGTTTCTAATTTATTCTCTTTTAAAACTTCAATTTTCATTAAAAAATCTCTATCCCGAGAGGAGACTAAAATAAAGCACTATCATGTATTCACAGGCGCCCCCTAGGGGCAGTGTGTATTCCTGCAGTGGGGCTTACCCCTTTTCCTTACTAACTAGCTTCTTCCCCTGCGCCTCCTTTCTGTACTGTCACCTGTTTTATTTAAACTGCTCCAAATGATAATGACAACACTGAACAGAACTCGGGTTCTATAGTCCATGCTATAACAACAACTTTTGTTGTTTTAAGCAACGATTAATTAGTTTTGCAATTTTGCTGTATTTTTAGAGATATGATTTTTGAATAACATTAAAAATGATCACGATCATCCATCTCAAGTATTTCCCCCCCAGGTTTTTGGTTACAATCCATATATGAAATAATCATTTTCTATTTGAACATTAGGACACTTGGCAAAGTGAAAAAAAATATTTCTGAAGCAAAGGCCTTATTGTTTGTTAAATGAATGTATTTTTAAATGAATTCTAAGTCATTCTATATGAAGATTCTATGGAATATAAAAATAATAGATATATAATGTTACATATAAAGAGAAGGCCGTGTGGTTTGCTAAAATTTGCAAAGCTATGAAAACTTAGCACAGGAAAAGAAAATAATGAAAGAGCACAAACAGAATCATGAACTGGATTTTCCTGTTTTGTAAGTTGCTCGCTGTAAAATGTGGCCTATATGCTTCATTATCTTTTTTTCCCTGAAAAGTTTGTACGTCTGTCTTATTTGATGTCATGTGCTGTGTTCTCAGAAAACTGTCACGAACAAGATTAATATTTCGTGGGTAAGGTGGATTTCGAACGTGACCTGTAGTGCGTCCACTTGTGATGAAATGCTAATGACTTTTAATAGCTCAGGAAAACTCTGACTCTCGCCTCTGAACAATCGGCTTTGTTCCAGCCACAGGGCAACAAATGCCCGGTTGTAACAGCGGTGAGGAGAGTTAATGACGCGTCCACAGCTATGTGACTTAGAACTAGAGCATACAGGAAGTTATGAAAGTGAGGATACGGTTGCAAAATGTCTCTTGATATTTTGTATTTTCCAATGTAGTTATATCTTCCAGGGTGTAAGACAGATCTTAAATTTTAAAAAGTGGGATAGGAAAAGATGATAAACAGTTGTTTTCCTATTTGAGGATGAACACGCCCTCAACGGGCTTTCCACCTGCCAGGAAAGGCAGAGGCTGCTTGGGGCATCTCTGTTGCGGTTTGGGCTCCATGTTGCAAAAGCAGGAAAAATGGCAGGTCAAAATTCTATTACATGTCAGGGCAATTTTAACCTCTATATTCATCTACCTTGTTAAAGTGACATAGCGGCTGATACAATTTATGTGGACATCGCTGTTGATATTAAAACTCTCAAACAAACTACAAAGGCACTAAACATGTCATAGAAGTTCTGGCTCTGAAGCTACAACATCCATCTTGTGTGTGTGAGTGTGTGTGTGTGAGTGTGTTTGTGTGTGTGATTTAATATAAAATCATTTGTCTTCCCAGACTGCTATTTTTTTCAAAGGACAAGTTTGTCAAGCAAGACTTAAAGCAAGGTTTTAAAATTTAGTCTGTAAATAGTATACTGATGTAAATGCACGGGCCAAATTGTTTTCAGCCGTCCTCTAAAGTAAATGTTGTAATCATTCCTGCTTTGTGGAATGTTAGAATGAGAAAAATGACAGGATTTACCTTAGAGAGTGGCTGAGGCAAAGCCGTGTGCGTGAGGCTGGCACTCGGGAAGACCGAGCGCCGCGGAGGCTCAGGGCAGGGGCTCTGCTGTCGGGACGCTCCCTGTAAGGGCGATTCCTGAACTCCCCTGTCCTCTTTGCTCAATGGGAGATAATTGCACTACCTCCGTAGCTCGCAGGGTTTTGTAAAGGATTAAAGGAATAAAGCACGTAAGGTACTTACAACGGTGTTCTCTACTGGAACAGAGCGTGCCCTGAATAGATGTTCGCTACTGTCAGCGAGTGGAGAGGCCACCAAACAGCCTCAGGGATTTGAGGGTCAAATACAGGATATATAAAAGTGTATCGTAGGTTAAAATGTGCTATTTCAGCATAGGTCATTCTTACTTTAATGAATTATTAATGAATTATTGCATACATATATATAGATGTCAATATAGTTTTTATGAAAGGGAAAGGGATTCGTTTGGGTCAAACACCATTATGTGCCGGGCTGGAAGCTAGGTGGGTTTTCTATTACACTATTTCATTAAATTCTATGTATGGTAAAGAGAAGCATTCCACTTTAAAGAGAATACCCCAAAGTAAACTCAGTCTCTTGAACCCTTTAAGTAGCAAGAGAACTTTCCAGTGAAGAAGAGTGAAATCTGAATTATTCACTTGTCTCAACACTTATTTATTTTCTTTTTCCTAAAAAATAATATCTTGGTCTTAATATTGAAGCTTATATTTTTTGACTTATAATTTCCTTTT
The DNA here is from genome assembly GCF_006229205.1 of Suricata suricatta. Classification (NCBI taxonomy): domain Eukaryota; kingdom Metazoa; phylum Chordata; class Mammalia; order Carnivora; family Herpestidae; genus Suricata; species Suricata suricatta. The sequence continues at coordinate 4,376,513 of NC_043714.1, forward strand.
TCTTCTTATGAAATGGGTGTATGTACACAGATACAACGCATTACAGTTTAAAGAATACTTTCAAGGTGAACACCTTCTACTGTCAAACATGAAAATAACTTTGATAATTGTCTCTCCTGCCCCCAGAGGTAACCATTGCCTGTAGGTTAATGATGACCTAGCTTTCTAAAATGCAATTTTACTACTTGTTTTTTAACTTTTTGGAAACAGAATCATGCCACACATATTCATCAGCATTTTCCCCACTCGGCATTGTGTTCTAAAATTCACTCAGGCTTCGCGTTCACTCTCACCACTGCGTGGCGGTCCCCCTATGCAGATCGCACTGTTCCCTTACGCCCTTGACTGTCAGCGGGCATGGGGGTGGTTCCCAGTTTGGACTGAGTAGAGCGATGCTCCCGTGGACATTCTCCCACACGTCTCTGGGCTCCAAGATGCAGGAGACTCTTTGAGACATAAGCCTCTCAGCTCAGTTTCCGCGTCGGTGGGCGTGTGCATTTGTTCTTTTTCAACTTGACGTCCTGAAGTGATTGGCTCTACCGATTACTCTTCTACCTCGAGTGAGGGTCCCTTTGCCCTCTATCCTCACCAAACCTTGGTGTCGTCATTTAAAACTTCATGATTTCTAAAGATAATTCTGTTGTTGCTGACCGAGGGATGTGCTCGCCATAGGACAGCATTAGTATCTCATTATCAGTGTCAACATGGATATTATGGAGTCCATGATAAGAAAGTAACGCTACTTTGCAGTTAATATGCCGTGAGGCACACCTGATTTGGGACTGTCATTCCTGAATATGAAATAACGATTCAAACTCAGAACAATGTGTGCTGTTGTGAACATGACCGTGCATTTGAAAATCAAAAAAATAAACCACTTAAAACATTTAGGTTTTCTCAATAAGCAGATGTGGCTATGTGTCCACTCAGAACAGCAATTCCTGGGAGGCTTAATTCTCTAATACCATTGATAAGTATCTTTCAAATCAAACAAAATATAGAATGCCCAGCTTTCTTCAATTTGCATACGTCTCACATGCAAAGCGTCAGGGCTCACTAAGGCTGCACTGGATGTTAAATCCGCATCATGCGCGGGGCAGTGGGGGCCAGGCAGAGGACTAGACGGGCCCTCCTTGATTAGAGAATTGTGTAGTGAATCTTCTGGCGTCTTTTCTTTAGGTGGAATGTGAACCAGAAAGCTGGACGAAGATCCGTGTTCCCAACAAAGGACTCCATTGAAATCCACAACACCCAGTGATAAAGGAATTAAGCCATTGTGAAACCATAAAGGGTTTTCTAAGTCTCTTTCATCCTGTGGTATACTTAGGAGTCACTGTGTCATTCTCTTTCTGGCTGTTGGGGATGAGTCACATTCCCCCCCACCCCCGCCTCCCCCCGGCGGCAAAATAACTACAATTTGGCCTGAAATTGGGCCGGTTCACGAGAGGGAGGGACATAAATATGTAAAGAGAAAGTTTACAATTACACGACATAATAGAGTAAATATCACCACTTGAAATTGAAGCGGACCATTAAAAGACTAAACCATTAAAAAATAGCGGCCTAAGCAAATTTTAGAACACAAAAACCAAATGCAATTTCTACAGCCCTTGAAAACTATGTAGTAAATTTTCAGAGGCAGAGAGAACAGCATTTTTCGTCCTTCAAAGTCGTCAAACATCTATCTGGCAAGACTCATTGCGACATCTGAAGTGCTATGATTAATGCACCCACAGAGGGATTTCCCACCTCGACCCAAGCCACTGAGGGGATGCACTGTCACAACACAACAAAAGACAGAGAACAAACGTTACCTTCTGTGGGTGACAAAAACGTTATTTACATGGCCCAGCCCGTTGCAGCCTGGTAAGGGACAGTGTGGCAGCTCTTGTTTGTTCAGTTTCCAGGAGAGGGGGGCCCCGTTGAGAGGATTCTCCTTCTGTCTCTTGGCAGCCAGAGGACAGCCAGAGGCTGTGCGGTGCGACGTGTATTTACCTGATGTATGACCTTGGCCATCACACCCCATCACAGGACATCTGGAGAGACACAGCAGAGACATTACCAGCAGGGAGACCCCGGAAAACTCACACGAAGCACTGTAAGTAGGTGAATAAGAAGGCAGCAGAAATTTCAAACTAAATAGATGGCAAGTGGTGAAATGAAGAAGTTTGGAAAATGTCGCTATGACCAGCAAACTAGCACTGTATTAGCAGTCAAAGTGGTGTGCAGGCCCAAGCTAGGCAAGGTTCGTGCATGAGCTCATGTCGCATTCACTACAGACCCGCTGGACAGACAGCATCATTATCCTAGTTTTTAGGTGGGGCAAAGAAGACTTGTGGAGCTCAGGTAGCTTGCCACTCATTTTCCTAGACCTGGGGTCAAGTTCACACCCACACATTTTAGCTCCAACTGCATTAGCACTACCATTAGGCTGCCTCCAAACAAAGACCAAGGGTATAAAATGTTAACCACTTTGCCCTATACAACATAGCACATTGCCTGTAGAATGGGGATGGTGCTTTTTTAAATGTCCAAGTAATGCGTTCAGAAATGTAGGGCAAGAAATTTACATTTATACCTTCCTGCATATGTTATCCAAGACCTGGTAGCCTATTTCTCGGAAGGAGAATTTAATTTAGATAAAATTGGGGGCGCCTGGGTGGCTCAGTTGGTTAAGCGACCAACTTGGGCTCAGGTCATGATCTCATGGGTTCATGGGTTCAAGCTCCACATCAGGCTCTGTGCTGAGAGTTCGGACCCTGGAGCCTGCTTCAGATTCTGTGTCTCCCTCTCTCTCTGCTCCTCCCCCACTCCTGCTCTGACACTCACTCTCAAAATTAAATAAACATTAAAAAAAATAAAAAAAACCAATTTAGATAAAATTGTACCTTAATGAAAATTAAAGTTTTGGGGAGAAATGCTGCCATATTTGTTATGTTATAGCACTTCCATTAGCTCTTTTCATTAAAAAATTTGGAGAGAGTATAAATTTCCTTTTTTTTTTTTTGCATAATCAAAGAACTGTGTACACATAGCTAGAAATAAGGCAATTTTCTTGAGTTTTAAGCCCTCTGACTGCTTCTTCAAGTGACCTTGCATTTCATAGGTACCCCTTCTCCCCAAACACTCAGTTGCTTCCCAACCAATGTCCCGCCCATTTGACTAACAAGCTACTTCTGACCCCGGTGCCCCACCTCTACTGTCACACTCACTTGAGTTCAGGGTCTTCTTTTTCTTCCTTCATAGGAGTCATTTTGACACCACCTTTCCTGGCACGAGGGCAGCCGGACAAACTAAATATGCACATGACAGAGAACAAAACCAAATGACGTGATCTCACTGGCCACTGCGCAGAGTTCTGATTTCCCTGCTTGAGAGATGAAATCGGTCTTACCTTCTGTGAGAAGCGTAGTTCCCAGTTACGTGCCCAGAACCATCACAACCCGGCGTTGGACATCTAGAAAACACAGGAACAGAGCACTGGCCACGTGGTTGTGGTGGAAAGAAGGGGATCGTGACACGTTCAGGTAGAACTAAACAGAGCAAGTTGCTTTTTGTGGGACTCTTTTTTTCCTTAAATATAATGAGTTTTTGGCTAAGAATACATTTTTAAAGAATATGTTGGGGCGTCTGGGTGGCTCAGTCGGTTGACTGTCCGACTTTGGCTCAGGTCATGATCTCACGGTCCCTGGGTTCGAGCCCCACATCGGGCTCTGCGCTGACAGCTCAGAACCTGGAGCCTGTCTTTGGATTCTGTGTCCCCCTCTCTCTCTGCCCCTCCCCCACTCACACTCTGTCTTTTTCTCTCAAAAAAATAAAATAAAGACATAAAAATTAAAAAAAAGAATATGTAAAGATGTATAAGATAACCACTGTCTGATGCTTAGCAGTGTACTAGTTGTTATCCAATCTTCTTTCTTTCTTTCTTTCATTTTTTGACTTTATTTTGGGAGGAATCTGAAATTTGGCCCACAACCTACTGCTGGCCTTCTGTCTACATCATACAAAGTTTTTCTTTTTCACCTCAGAAGAAAAGTTTTCCAGATTGTTTTTGTGCACAATTTATTTTCTTTGATTTGCTCCACTATCACAATAAGCCATTACATTTGGATGGACAAGAGTGGTATGTGTGAGCTCCAGAGACCTGGCCCATTAACAAAGTTGCCAAAGAACCTAAGTCGTTTGCACCTGGTATGCTCTGCCTCATGGCCCAACTTAAATGGCCTTTTGGAAAACCTACCAATAGCTATTATCAACAATCAACCACTAAATCTGGAATGAGAAGGGGAAAAAGTGGAAGGGGAATCCAAATCTACTTGGAATGCTGAGTAGGAATAGGTTTCAAAACATACTTGAGAATACAAATTGATATAACTTCTCACCGTTTGTTACCTTTTAAAAAAAATCCCAAATACTAATGAAAACCAGAGGGCAATGCAGAATGTTTGCTTTTCTGAAGTTTGTTGTACACATTATCATTGTTACTATTCCACTGTAGGCTCATCCTGGTTCAAATTTCTACCCAAACAAGAGTTTGAAAATAATAATAATAATAGCAATATTAAATAACATAAATACCATTCCTTTCCTTAAATGCTAACCCACTGAACTTTCATGAAAATACCTTTATATCCAGTCCTGACGCAGAACACAGAGTGTAAATACTTTTTTTCTCAATGAAATTTAAAATTAGCATACATTTCAGCAAGCTAATCAGAGAAACCTGCTTTGTGTCTTTAACCAACCTTTTAAAGACAGAATTTCTATTCTATATTGTGAGAGAAGATTGAAAGCTGGTCTTTTTTTTATTAACAGTTGTAGGAAAATAGTGGTTTCCTAGCATACTGCAATTATAGAAAACTCTGTGCAAATGACCTTGTTTTGGAATTCTACGTGAGTATCTAAACAAGAGGTCAATGAAATGTCTCCTTTTCTTTTTCATACAGAAAAAAACCCAAAAATGTTATTAATTATCAGATGGTTGTACAAAACATGTAAATACTGAATATTGCTATAGAACTTCTCGACCTACATGTTTTCAATATATTCTCAACATTTTTTTTCTAGAAATAATGATCAGAGGAAATACTTAAGAGAACCCATAGTTATGATTAAAGCATGGAAACTTAGACATTTACAACAACTGAGTAAGGCTGAATAAAAGTACTAAGTAAGAGAAGTCTGATTACTCTCTCTTTTCACTGACATTTCTCTCTTTTCAATCTGTTAATTATTTCTCAACATAACATTCTTACATTTCAGTCTAGAAACATGCCAATCTATATAGCATGATTTCCAGAATCTATACCAACATAATCAACTGGACTTCACATACTGAAAATGAGAAAAGTTGCACATTTCATAGTTCACTTTACTACTTCCTGTACTAAAATTCCCCAGTTTTATATCTGTTTAATATCACCTCTTTGTTCATAAATTTGTCTTTTGTAATTTTTAGAGAGAGAATTTAAAATAAGTTAGAGAATAGAAAGACCAACAAAATAAAGAAAAAAGACTATCTGCAATTTTACTTGTGATTTCGCTGTCAAATGTGTTTTGACTATTTATACATTGTCTTGTCACTAGACTTGGTAGCACTCATGCTTCTTAAAATATTATTATTTGTAAATGAGTTTCATGAATTTTGTTTAATGTTATTCCTTATCATTTTCTAAAGTTATGCCCTGTTATATTTTGAAAGGGCATAAGGTAGAGTATGACTTTTTATTATTCTACATATAATATAACAAGATGTGAAAATTAACAAGTGAGGAGTTTGTGTTTAAACAATTTTTAAAACTGTTTATTTATTTTGTAAGAATGTACCCCTGGTCCAAAGTAACTATGTTTTAAAAAATTGGGGGAACAAGTGAGGAGTTTGGAATAAAAGAAGAGTACACAAAATAAAATCATTAAGTAGACGTTAATAAAAATGTGATTTTGAGATCTTGTAGACGAGGTTGAAATGAGCCAGAATTGTTCTGAGCTCCCCAAACTGAAAGACATCTAAGATTCAAAATTCCCATAAGGCAAAATATTATGCAGTTTACTTAAAATTAGATGATGAAAGTACTTTGCCACACCTTCGTAGGTCTGATTTAGTACATACATTCTGAAATCAATAGAAAAAAGTATTATGTTTAATGATTACACTGTTACATTTAAAAGTATTATGTATTAAAAAAATAAAAATATTACAGAAAAAATCTCCCTAACAAGCAAATTAACTAAATTAAATTATAGGGAGTTGGTTTTAACCATTTCAACTTTTTGGTGAGAGTGCATTGGTTATAATTTCATTAGGTGTGGTTTACTACTTGTCAGTAAAGACCCCCATGGGTCTTAAATGAGGGGAGACCTAACTCAGTGGATGAAAAGCAAGAAGACCATGCCTCCAATACTTACTTAAGCTCCTGAGAGTTAGCAGCCATGAGGGATTTAAGAGTCTTGTCTGCTAAAGGACATCCAGAAACACTAAAGAGGGAGGAAGGAAACAAAAATAAAACACGCCACACTGAAATGCACAGATCAAACTCAGATGGCATCCTGAGTTTGTGAATATATGCTAAATTGACTGGTGACCGAGGACTGGGAAAAATATAACCAGGTTTGAATCTGACTTTGCCACCCTAACTGGTCTGGGCTTGTGGGCACCTCAGTTATTTCTCACAGACTCAGGTTTGCTATCAAATGAAGGGCTTTAACCCAATAAGACTCTCTAACTCTAGAATTCAGTGATGCAATGGTTACTGATGTGGAGGTCGTTTCCATTGCACACGGAGGTGTGGGGGCTTACAGGTTTAAGCCAGTGCCCAAAGGGAAAGCAAAGCACATCAATGAGGAAGGTAAGTGAAAAGATTAAACCCAGCTTTTTTGTGTTGTTTAATCTAATACCTTGACCTTTTACTTGCCCAGGGCTGAGAATGCCACATCCCACAAGGTGATTGGCCAACCCAAGTTACTGCCTTACCTTGGTTTCACTTGAGTCCTAAAGCTAGGTAGAACCAAAGCCCTGGCATAATCTCTAGCTTTCGGTTTATGATGTGCACAATAGGACCGGAAAACCATTATTTTTGCCCCAGAATCATGATTTCTATACCATATAAATAAAAAGCCAGAAAATCTAACTTAGCTTTATTTCTGAAAAAACCAAAAACCAAAAACCAAAAAACATAAAAAACCCTAATACCCCTAACCCCAACTAACTCATTCTTCAATTCAGGATCCAGATACTATCTAATGGGTAAGAATAAGTCTTTACACTGGAATAAGATGTCGTAGGTTCTTGGGTACCTGCGGTGGGATGCATAGTTTCCTGTGACGTGGCCACTCCCATCACATCCCGGTGTTGGACAGCTGAGTCAAAAAATACAGAATTAACGTAAAGTGCTCTTCACAGAGTCATTTGCTGTGTCTATAGGTTACAAGGCAGTGTCTGTTTTCAAGATCAGTTAGCACAGTGCTGGACATGCAGGAGCTAGTGAATGAAGAGTTTATGTTCTGTAGGAACCAGTAGACTAGCTAAAGGAAGGCCGGCAAGATCTGAAGGTATTCGTTTTCAATATCACATTAATTCTCTGACTAGAACCATGTAGGAAAGTGATACGAAAATATATGCCCTAATTATGTTATGAGTCAGCAACCAATGATGTTTTATTTCTTGGAAACTATAAATGTCATAAGCCCGTGCTTTATAATGAGGATGGCTCTTGGGAATACTGGCACCAATTATATATCAGATTTTAGAAAGGGATTTTTGTGAGTTTTTAAGGGAAGGGCATCAGAGTAACTTCATATACATTTCAGAAACTGCCTGAAAGAGAAAAATCTTTGAATACACTACATATACTGGAAAGGTAAGCTGACGATTTAGATGGGAAAGTTGCTGACAATACAGAAACAGATAAGAAACTTAGTTACTAAAGCTTGGGATAACACAGACAATTGTTAGTTAACAACTGAAGCAGAAAGGTCCCCAGGCCACCTGCCAAAGCCTGGTCTGGGCTGCTGTGCCCCATTTAATCTCAGGAGCTGGTCACATTCCGTGCATCTTATGTGTGTTTTAGAAATAACATAAGAGGGTTTCTTTCTATAGTTAATAGATTCCTTGGTTTCTCAGTCATTTACTTTCCTCTGATGCTGCTCAGAGGTCACTCATGTGGAGTAAGCAGATTGACCCCAGCCTACTCAGTGCTATTTATGTTGGTGTTAATCAGAGGAAAAATCAGTTATGTCATTCAGACTTCTGGTTCTTTCTAACATGCTGCCTAATGTGAAGGCTCACCCATATGTGTAGAACACAGAGTTTACCTCTTGAAGAGACATGTATAAATAAATTGCCAATATCTAAGATTTTCTGAAATACTACCTTTTAAGGTTTTTTTTTCATGTGAGCTACTTTCTAATCATTTTCAGGTAATCTAAAGAAACTATAAGAGTTAGATCATCTCCATCTCTCAGGGAGATGTTTGATTTGAGGGGCTTGATCTAAGCTGAATTGCCTAGCTCTTCCCCCATCGCTTTCCCTAGATGGGCTATCAGAAAGGAAAAGGTAGAAGCCATACATATATGTAAACAAGTGAAGCAAAAAAAAAAAAAAGAACAATGAATAACATTTAAGCTGAGTTATCTTGCAAGGGCCATCCACCCACTAAAGGAAGAAACGATCTTTTCTGAACACCATGTAACTGGAATATTCGGAGAGTGAGAGATGTGTTGTAATTGCCTGGGAATCCCCACTGTATTTGCATGCTGGGTGGCATTGTGTTTATTTTATTTTATTTCTATTTTCAAATTACTCCTGTTGATACTGCCAGGAGAGGCAAAGAAGTGCCAATGATTTTTACATCAATCAGCTATAAATTATTTAGGAGGTCAAATAATAAACTATGAATTTAATTAGCAGCTAATTACTTTTTTTAAGTCTGGTGGTAGAAAGAGCTCAAAGATAAAGAAAGGATTGGAGAAGGCCCTGTTGTGGGAAAAGCTTTTGTTTCAGATTCTGATAGCTGCCTTATATTACAAATCTTCAGGGGCGCCTGGGCAGCTCAGTTGGTTAAGCATCTGACTCTGGCTCAGGTCATGATCTTGTGGTTTGTGGATTCGAGCCCCACGTTGGGCTCTGTGCTGACAGTTCAGAGCCTGGAGCCTGCTTAGGATTCTGTGTCTCCCTCTCTGCTCCTCCCCCAGTTGTGCTCTGTCTGTCTCTCAAAAATAAACATTTAAAAATTTAAAACAGAACAAAACAAAACAAAACAAAACACCAGATCTTCAATGAAAAATCTTACCCAGTAACATGTGCCTGTACTAGTTGGGTGAAACCTTCTCGAAAGTTTGCAAATGAAAGTATTAGCCTTAGAGAAAGGAAACAAGCTAGTTCCTTAGTAAGTGGCCCTCAAACGCTAATCAACATTAAAAAATTCTATTTTGCGGGGCACCTGGGTAGCTCAGTTGGTTAAGTATCCAACTCTTGATATAGGCTCAGGTCATGATCTTAGTTGTGAGATACAGCCCCACTCAGGTTCCAAGCCCAGCGGGAGTCTGCTGGGATTCTCCTTCTCCATCTCTCTCTGCCCCTCTGCTGCTCTCCGTCTTGCTTTCTCTCAAAAAATAAATAAACATTAAAAATAATCCTGTTTGGGGGCATATAGGTGGCTCAGTCAGTTAAGCCTCTGACTCTTGATTTTGGCTCAGGTAATGATGTCACAGTTTGTGAGTTCGAGCCCCTCATTGGGCTCTGTGCTAACAGTGTGGAACCTGCTTGGGATTCTCTCTCTCTCTCTTCCCCTGCTCTTTGTTCTTCCCACACGTGTGCTCTCTTTCTCCCTCCTTCTCTCAAAATAAATAAATAAAATTTAAAAAGTATTATTTTGCAAAGTGTCTGTTAAGTAATTAAGGTACATTTATTTGTTAGAAACATAAAGCAAAACAAATTTTAAAAAGGATGGAACTATCTCAAAGCTAGAACAAACTATCTTAAAATTCATATGGAACCACAAAAAACTCCAAATAGCCAAGGTAATATTGAAGAAAAAAACCAAAACGGGGGGCATCACAATCCCAGACTTTAGCCTCTACTACAAAGCTGTCAGCATCAAAACAGTATGGTATTGGCACAAAAACAGACAAATGGACCAATGGAGTAGAATAGAGAACCCAGAACTGGACCCACAAGTATATGCCAATTAATCTTTGACAAAGCAGGAAAGAGTATCCAATGGAAAAAAGACAGCCTCTTCAACAGGTGGTGTTGGGAGAGCTGGACAGCAACATGTAGAAAAATGAAATTAGACCACTTTCTTACACCATTCACAAAAATAAACTAAAAATGGATAAAGGATCTGAATGTGAGACAGGAAACCATCAAAACCCTAGAGGAGAAAGCAGAAAAAAAACTCCTTGACCTCAACAGCAGCAATTTCTTCTTAAGCACATCCCCAGAGGCAAGGGAATCAAGAACAAAAATGAACTACTGGGACCTCATCAAGATAAAAA